>NW_024069123.1:0-67919 GCF_009389715.1 Phoenix dactylifera
AAAGATAAAATACATATAAAACTAGAAAAACTCTAGGCACTAATCTAGATGTGCTCTTGTAGTTACTATCACTAGGCCTAGATGGATCTAATGGCTATGATCGAGCTCTAGATCTCCTAGTGTAGGTGGTGGAGGGGAGGTCTAGTTTGATTGAGAGTGGGACGGTCTATGAGCCCTGTGGACTAGCTAGCTCTATGCTGAAACCTCGGAATCAGTTGCTCGAGATGCGATGGGACCGTGTAGCTCTCTCTAATAGTAGTCATCCGATTCTGGAGAGACTTGTCACCTATGTCGATGCTCCCCTGATCTGTGCTGAGATGCTCTCTAGCTGACTCGTCAGCCTATCTAAAAGTCTCATCACCTGAGTCGATAACCATATCAGCTATCCTACTTATCTGCTCATCTGTGAAACTAGTAGGTGCCGATGATGAGGGTCCTACCTCTGTATGTGAAGAAGGACGCTTGGTAGGTATCTCAGGCTCTGGGACAAAATTCTCCGAGCTCTGGTAAATCAAGCTCAGCTGTATGTCTCTCCGGCACTAGCCCTGCATCTCTGCATACCCAATGACCCTCCAACTTCTGGTACCCCATATGATGAAGTGACCGTGCGTTGTAGGTGTCAGTGTGCAACAATGCTCTGGAGATCTCTCCCTCTAGACAGATCTAATACTCTCTAAAAATCAATGTAAGTACCATATCGTAGGGTAAAGAGGCCTTCGCCCTAGACACGGCCTCACACATCTGTCTCATCATCATCAGCGGGAGATTCAGAGAAATGCCCTGAATGACATACTCCATAATCACTAGATCTCGCTCAGATACATAGTCAAATCTTCTGCTCTTCGGAAAATAATATCCGTCCTATGGAGTTATGAAGGAGCCTCATCTCCACTGATAGTGAGCTAGCAATCAGATCATCAAAATAGTTTAACTCATCTCCCTCCAAGACCATCCCATAAGGCTCTAATCCTATCCTCAGATCTGTCGGGTAGAGCATCCTCACAAGGTAGATGCAGTAGGTGACCGAGACTCCGCTCAGTAAGAATAATCCAGATCCCACGAATCTTGGACTCAAGCCCTCTCGAACCAACCCGTAGTGATGCATATAACTTATAAACTAATCTGGGATAGGTCGGTACATCCAAAGAGCAGAGGTACTCCCATCCCTGCTGCTGTATCCATCCACTCAATCTAAACCCTTCTTGATCCAAAAATTTAAAATCTATTTTTCTACCGGTGGTGAACGGTCTTCCCGCATATCTTGCAAGCAATACCGAAGGGGAAGGAGGTTGGCAAAGCTATAACACGTGCTTCGGCTTATGGAGGAACATCATTGATGATCCAAAGATTGATTTAAGATTGATTTTGATGATCACAAAACCTTGAAGTATAAATACTAATGTTTGTGTTGCAAGAAGAAAGATAATTTGTTTTGCAAGGAACATAGCAAGTTGGAAAAATACAAGAAGGCCTCAAAAGCTCTCAAAAAAAGTTGGAAGAAAGCTACACTTTATTGACCCAAGTTTTAAGTTCAAATGATTCAAGTTAGAGGAGCAAATTCAAAGAAAGATTCAAAAGAATAGTCCTCGATCGACTCCTGGAAGTTTAGAGTCGATTCTGGGACTCTGGAGTTTCAAGAAACAGTGCTCGAGTCGACTCCGATACTCTACGAGTCGACTCCGACTGAGAACAAACAAAAAGACAGAGAGTTGATTTTCAGCGCTACAGTGCTCGAGTCGACTCCTACTTCAGCGCTACAGTGCTCGAGTCGACTCCTACTTCAGTGCTACAGTGCTCGAGTCGACTCCTACTTCAGCGCTACAGTGCGGAGTCGACCCCCAGCTATAGTGCCGACAGACTACTATTCACAAGTGACTCCTGTTTCAGCCGAGTCGACTCCTACTTCAGCCGAGTCGACTCCAGCACGCTGGGAGGCATAACGGCTAGTTTTTTCTTGATTCCAACGGCTCTATTTTTGTCTCTAACGGCTAGATTTTTGTTTCCACTCCCTCTAAAAGCTATAAAATCAAGAGGAGAGCTAGAAAAGAAGGTATGGAAGTAGGAGATAACACTTAAGAAAGAGATCTCAAAGAAAAATCTCCCAAAAGCACAAAAGGGCCATTCAAAGCAAAATAGAGAGAAGAAGAAACATCCGAGTGAATCCCAAAGCTTCTTCTCCAACTGTGTGCTGCCTCAGTGATCCTCTACCTCGTGCGAAATCAGAAGAGGGTCAGTAAAGAAGAAGCCGAGTTTCCTCATCTACACAACTTGTTTGAGGGCTTCTCTTTACCTATTTGTTTATATTGTTATATTTGCTTGTTTAAGAAGCTTTGATTGTTTTAAATTTCGTGTTCTAATATCTTGTAACTTGATTCAATCAAGGGATTGAATCAAGGGGTTAAGGTTTGTTGGTGAGCCAAAGGAAAAACCAACATTGTAAGGTTTGTGGTTGGTGAGCCTTTGGAAAAACCAACTGGGTTGATTGTGAACCCGGGAAAAACAATCGTTGTAAGGTTGTAGTGGTGAGCCTTTGGAAAAACCAACTGGGTTTGATTGTGAACCCGGAAAAACAATCGGTTGGTTCTAGTCGGTGAGCCTGTGAAAACCGACCGAGTTCGTTGTAATCTCGCAAAACAACAAGTTGGGTTGTGAGCTTGTAAAACAACCGGCTGTAATCTGGAGGATTATAGTGAAATTTCCAAGAGGTCTTGGGAAGTGGATGTAGGTGCTGGGGTGCACCGAACCACTATACATCTTTGTATTTGTGATGCCTTATCTCTTGTATTTCATGCCTTACATTCATACTTGATTGTGTAATATCTCTAGCTTTGTTTTCTATAGAGTTCTAAGTGATTGTTTAGAATTTGCTTAGCTTCCTCTCCATTCTTACCATACACATAGATAAAATTGATCATACAACTATAAGTTAATTTTAGATCAATTGCACCCTAAAGCCATAGTATAATTGCTCTAGCTTAATTTTTCACTACTTTACTAAGTAATTGCCTAGAGCTTAAGTAAATAACATCTTATCATTCCGCTGCATTCAATTCAAAGTTAAGAAATTAGAGAACATAATTTTTAGAAAACCCAATTCACCTCCCCTCTTGGGTTGTCACCTTGGGCAACAAGTGGTATCAGAGCAGGTGCTCTTCTATTAATTATAGTCTTAACCGACTAGAGCCAAAGATTATGACAACCCCACATAATACATTATTTGCTGAGGGACTTTCTATAAACAGACCTCCACCTTTTGATTGAACTTACTATATTCAAAGAAAAGCTAGAATGAAAATTTTGTTCAATCACAAAACTATAAAATATGGAATATCATTATAAATGGCCCTCACACACTCTCTCAAGCTGTCAATGAAAAAGACTTAGCGCAATTGAATGCTAATGCTATGAACATTCTATATTGTGCTATCCATGAATCTATATTTCATAATATTTCTGCATGCTTATCTGCTAAAGAAATTTGGGATACTTTAAGAAATATTTATGATAAATCTCAGATTAGCTCACATGTGCTTCAATTGCATACTAACAATGAGACTACAGAATCTTCCACATTATCCGAGTCGACTCCCAGTTTGTCCGAGTCGACTCCTAGAGAAAAATAGTCTGAAAGGCAGAGACTCAGTCTTGGAGATTCTATGAACGAGTCGACTCCAAGTATTTCAGAGTCGACTCCCAAGTTAGCCGAGTCGACTCCAACAAGGCCCGAGTCGACTCCGAGGCAGAACAGTTCAAAAGACAGATAATCATCTTTTAGGCCTCTGAGAGCGAGACGTCTTCCGAAGATCTCGAGTCGACTCTCAAGTCAGTCGAGTCGACTCTAAGTAAATCCGAGTCGACTCGAGGAAGAAAGAATAACAAAAAAATTCAAAGCTTCGTAAAGACAAAGAAGAAGAGGAAGCTAGATGAAAGAAAGAAAGAGATAAAAAGAAAGAAAGCCTTGACCAAGAAAGAGTCAAACAAGAAAATGAAAGCTAGGAGCAACAATGATGATATTAGCTCCAAAGAACTACAAGAGGTAACTAACTTGTGCTTCATGCACAAGAAGATTAGGTAAAATCTGAATCTACCTTTACATCAATTGATTTTCAAGAAGAATTTCCTTATGATGAATTATTAAATGCTTTTCATGATTTGTATGGTGAATGTAGAAAAGTAGCTATGAAGAATAAAAATCTTAAGAAACTAAATCTGAAAATTTCAAAAGAAAGAAATTCTAGTGATGAAATACAAGATAAACAAAATTCTGAAAATGAAAGCTTAAGGTTAAATTTAGAACAATTGATTCAAAAAAATCAGAGTTTAATTAAAGAAAATCAAAACTTAAGTAAAGAAATTAACCAATTAAAATCTTTTATTAACAAATTCACTGTAAGTTTAGAAAGATTAAAAATGATGTTTGAAAGCCAATATGTTGCTTATGATAAATCAAAACTTGGCTTGACACCTTTACTTAACAATAAATCTCTAGAAAAAAAGGTTATCAATTCACCAAGCAAACCATTAAATAAGATAACTTATTTTAAACATGAAAAGAATGGGCATAACAACTTTACCTATCGTTCTAACATAATTAAATCAAATGGTAAAGTTATTACAATTAAACAAATTTGGGTTCCAAAAGGAACTATATGTCCTAACTCTCAAGGACCCAAGCAAGCTTGGGTACCCAAAATGAAAATATGAGGATATAGATGTAGGTGTGCCAAGATACCCATGGAACAAATAGAACTTTCATACAAATGGGTGTTCTAGACACACGTCAAAAAATGAAACTTAAAATATACTTATGAAAAGTAATTAAAAAATAATAATAATGAAATCAGTAACCCTTGCATCTCATCACTATTTTTGCTTTAGTATTTGATTACAATATGAATTGCAAGTATTGATCAATTTTGTGATATAAAAAATACTTTTAGAAATATAATCAAATCACTTCATTTTATAGTATGCTTTACTCACTATTGGATAAGTTGCTAAATGATTAATCAATTTATTAAGAATAACTCTATGAATTCTCTATATGCTTGATTGAGAGTTTTTATCCATGGCATTATTGTTTATCGATCATAGATATGAAAATGTATACTTGGTATGCCTTTGAATATATGCACTATGAATACCAAGATTAAAGAAACCATCTTTGGCATATAAAATCAACTCATGCTAGTATATACTTAATCTCAAAAGACCTTGCCATTGGCTTACTTAGATTATTTTCTGAAAGGTCAAAGTTTGCTATGCATGTTAACTAAGGAAACAACCAAAAATCAATTTCTAAATCTAAAGATGTTGTTTCCATTACTAAGTTTTCAAAAGTTTACATTAGTTTTGTTCTTGGCACTCAAATTGAAATATTTTCTACATTGGCACAAACTCACAAAAAGGGTTCAAATGAAAAAGGTTTGCAAACTATAAAAATAAAGAAGTATCATGGCATAGTTTTGAAAACCAATTTTGTATTAAGCCGTGCACAGAAAATAATAATGAATACAATTGTTTCTGCACCAAGAATACCATGAGTAAAATAGGATTAATAGAATCCTTGAAGAAATGAAAAAGGCAATGTTGTATGATGGTCATCTAAAAGCTATCATCATTGCTTGTCATCTATATGGTTTCTATTAGATCTATTTTTTGATGAAAACTTCATTTGATCTTCTGAAAAATAAAAAATGATCTATTGCATATCTGTCATATTTTTCAGTAGTATATGTTATGCTTGATATAGTTTCTTGAAAATAATGCCAAATCTGATAAAGATATTTCTATCTTTGGATATCATTCATCAAGCAATGCATATAGAACATTCAATGAAAAGATTCTAGTTGTAGAAATATCAATTCATTTTATTCTTTATGAGACTAATGATTTAGTATCAAGATACTGAAATCAAATTATATATGTATATGGTTAATCGTTTACATATAACAATCTGAAAACTTGTTAATAATTAGAACCAAATTGGATTTTTCAGAAATGCACTTAATAAAGAAAAAATGATGACTACTAAAGGACTAAATCAAGAAAAGATGAAATAGATCTTGATGAAATTCTTGCATGATCAGAAGTTAAGATCACCATTATCATTTGCTTGCTTTATGAGCTTTATATTTTGTCAAATGAATGTATAGAATGCACTCCTATGTGGTTATTTCATTAAAAAAAGGGTCTATGTAGAATAACCACCTTATTTGAAAACACTCATTACAAATATGATAAAGCAATATATGATTTGGAACAAGCATCAAAAGCATGATATAAAAGCTTGAGTAACTTTTTGATAAAAAGTAATAAATCTATACATTAAAAAGAAGAATTTGTGATATCTTGCTTGCTCAAAGCATACATTGATGGCATCCTTTTTGGTTCTACTAATGAAGATTTATATGGAGATTTTACTAAGCTCATGCAAAGTGAGTTTGAAATATGTATAATGAATGAATTAACATTTTTTCTTGAACTCCAAATTAAGACAAACAAGAAAGGGGATCTTCATTGACCAAAGTTAGTCCACAAGAAAACTCTTATAGAAGATTGGCATGAAGAAGGTATGTCTATGACCCCATCTTGTAGAATTTGAAAAGGATGAGCAAAGTAGATCTATTGTTTTAAAGCTGTATTGAAGCATGATAGAATAAGTATTTTATCATACAGCTAGTAGACCAGATTATATGCTCATTATGTGCCCTTGTGCAAGACTTCAATCTAACTCTAATGAATCATATTTTATTGATAACAAATAAATCATAATCTGAATTTTGATAGAAACAACTGTTTAAGATAAGTTGATTAAAACTTAGCTAGCGTGTCTTATTGATAATTATCTTAAGCAAATAAAATCTAAAACTAAATTGATTTTAAAAATAAGAAATTGATTTGACCTTGATAAATCTTCCTATTGCCTCACATGCTTGTCCTTGAACCATCTTGGTTAATGAAACTATCTCTTTAGTTCAAGTGACATGTTGCTTGCTTATATTTAGGCAATCTCTTGAGTAAAGTGGCTCAACTTTCAACTATTGTCATATCTTATGTTGAGTCATCTAGTTAAAAAAAATGTTGTATGAATGTTTTGTATCTCGAAGAAACTAATGACTTTCTTTCAAGAAAGAAAAGAATTTTGTTGATAATGCAGGATCTATGAGCAAGAAATAAGAAATTTCAACTTGAAGGATACCTCCATGTAAGGTACAATAAACATTCACATGTAAACGAGAGAGAGGACTTTCTTCAGCCAAAAGGTTACACATAAGAAATCTAGTAGGTATTTGACTTGAAGAATGCAGAATCGATAATTTTAGATATCTCTCTCATAAATTAGCTGAGCAAAGTCATTAACTTAAATCTTACTATGGCATGATTAAAGTCTTTAATTATTAATTTCTTGATATCATGTCTATATATGTATTGATTGACTTATGCTTTTAGAAATTGTTTCATGGTTTGCCCAAACTAAAATATATCTTTGCCTATGTCATAACCATGAACTACACAAGTTTATGCTTAAAATTTTGATTTAAAATAACTTGTGAGAAGCTATGAATCCTTGAGCATAATAAAAATGTTGTTTGCATGATATACATCTATATGATACATAAGATTATTTCTTTATTCTGCTCTTTCATATAAATTACTTGAGAATAACAAAAAGAGAGAGAGATAAATGAAAAGAAAATGAACATTATTCAAGGAAAGTAAAAATCTAAGTAAAAGCATATACTCCAATCTTAAGGAAAAGCAAAACAAGCATAATATGTTCTGCACATTTGTGAGACCTGTGTGAGCATTCTTTTGGAAGAGATAAAATCCGTAATTAATTACACTTAAACAGAAGAAATTTGAAGTGAACATTTTAACCTTTCTATATTGCTCATCATAGGGATGGTGCCAATGGAGAGACTAGTGGTAGTACCCGGCACTATTTGACCCAACTATTCGGTGTAGGGTATATTAGCGACGGCACAAGAGGGAGGCTAGTGGTAGTACCTCGTGCCCCTTCCAACTCCACCGGATAGGGAGCAAATAGAGTATAGAACATAAGAAAGTAAAAACGAAAAACAATATCAAAATGTTCGTTAATTGGTTAAGAAAAGAAATTCAAAAAAAATGAGGAAATGAATGACAAAGTAAATGAAAGTATATAAGAGGAATCAAGTCAAGTGTTAATCACTTGGAAACACACCTTAAGGATGAAATCAGTGGAAGATTATATTTAAATAGGGAGAGTTTATTTGAAAAGAATTGATTTTGATCCTTGACATGCTTTTTCTTAATATTTTAATGCATGACTTAACACATGATATATTTTGCATGTGGCATGATGTTCTGAATTATGGGTTCTCAATATTTTGTAATGCTCCATGCTTGGATAATTTGATTGAATGTTTGAAATACTATATGAAGTTATTTTATGGTATTATTGAAAAGAAATTTTAGATTTGTCGTTCACAATCATCTTTGAAATCTGAAAGTTGAATAAATTTGTAAAAAGGAGAAGAGAAGTATATCTCTATTTAGGCAAAATAAATTGATTTTGTTTTATCTTTCAACTTGCCTAACTTTAGTATATAATGTTCTAATTCATACCAAAACTCAACATAAATACAAATATTCTGAATATGCTCTTATATGTTTGAAATATGTGTTTTCAATCGTAATGATTTAAGATGAGCTACAATGTGGAAGATACATATCTCAAATTATGATTTTGAAAGCCTCTATTGAAAATCTTTATGAAATTCAGAATCTGATTTTATATAAAAGCTTAAACTCAATATGATTTCTAGATAAAAACTACAGTTTAAGAAAAATAGAATAATTCTGATGCCTTGATTGTTTGCCTCGATACGCATCTGAAACATATCATTTCTTATCCTTAAAGTGTACTAATATTGGTCTAAATGATGTGTCTTTCGATGATCTTGATTACAAACAAATATTTTTAAATATATTATTTTATTTTGATATTGAAAAGATTTATTGTGCTTCATGTATACATTGCTGAAAAACTATGATTAAGAAATTGAGTTCTATAAATATATATACCTCAATGATCATCTATATATTTTTCTCTCCTACATTCTTAAAGACTTCCATCAAATATATATATAGAGTGAATGATCCTAAAACTAGAAATATTTTAACTCACTCAAATGACTCTTAAAAGAAAGAAAATGTAATTGCTTTTAAAAGAAATTGAGCTTCAAAAGAATTATTTTTTGATTAATATTTCAGTACATTTTCTCAAAGATTAAGAGGAAGCATAACTTGTTCTTGAAAGATTAAAAAGAGTGATTGCTATAAATTTTGAATAATTCTAGATCACTCTACATTCTTGATATCATAAAGTTTCAGTTTTATTCACGTTTATCATTAAAATCTGAAATTCAACAAAAGAAAAGAATGATTAAAGAAGAATGCATCTTTTGAGGGGGAGCTTTAGATATTCAGTATCTTATCCTAAAGTTACTTTAATTTGATGCATACCTTGAATTTTATGGATTGATTTTGATGAACCTCCTTGTATGGACTTACTAGCCTTAGTTACATAATAAGCCTATACCTTGAGTTGAGCTCTATAGAGGTTATCTTATCTCAAACTTTGAGCTTTATGAAAATATACTCTCATTAGTATAAACTATGGTGAAACTCATAGAACATATTTTTTCGAGATCGACAATTTGAATGTTTCATTGAACAATTCTAAACTCTTAAATGGAATGTTCAATTAAGGAGGAGAAAAAAAATTTTTAGGAGGAGAGATCATATAGAACTTAATCGCATAAATCCATAACTAAAGGAGAGAGAAAGAATACTAAATGAGAAGTGATCCTAATACTCTCCAATATGTATCATCTGATATTTAATCTGAAAATCTTTACGATACACTTGAGGCTTGTTATTTGGTTAATACATCTTATGCATCAATCATGAACCAAATTGCAATTCAAATAGTTGATCTTAAGAGCCTCTAATTTAATGAAAAAGGGGGAGAATAATGTGTTGAATTTTCTTGAGTATCTCTTAGAAAACCTATTTTTGGAATTCACTAATGAGTTCTTATTAGCTTGTTCTTTAGAACTTCAATTGTGTGCCAATTCATATTTTTATGTATCAAATTGTGCTTATTTTCTAAAGGAATAAAAGAAAGTTTTAAAAGAGCTCTAAGATGTATCAAAAATTGCATGAATCCATATTTTGGTATTTGTGCCCCAATGCTCTTATTATCATAAAAGAACTTTGAAGTCATTAAGAATTAATGATCCAACATGATGATATATTTTTCAAGTATATAAGTTTTGATCTTATACTCTGAAAATTAATTAAATTGCTCTCATGTTGATAAAATACTTAATATATTGGGCAAAAGATCTTAAATGAACAAGCTTTCATACTTATTATTGAAGAGAGGTTAGATTTCCATTCGTGCATTCCTTGAATATCATTTGTGGTACTTCTTGAATTAACTTAAGAAAGATTCCACCTACACTTGATTTGAAAACTATCTTTGGAATCACATTCGATGTGTTCTCCTCTGAAATTATCTTAATTGGCTCTGGTCTATGCTCATTAATCTTTTTCTAACATTATTGTCTTGAGTTATATAATTCATATTCTTGCAATAATTTGACATGCAAATCAGAGTACAAAAAGAAAAAGAAATATTTGAGTATTCTTCTCTTTGTGCTTAATGTCTCACTATCTTTTTGATGTTGTCAAAAAGGGGGAGAAATATCTAAGTATATGCTCATAATGCTTTATGTGTTGATTATGTTAAGTTGATTAAATCTAAAACATTATCATGAAGTATATTTTAAAGATATATATTTTCTACTTCAAACAACTTAGCTATGCATTACTTCTAGAACACAATATATTTTATATTGCATATACTCCAAGTTTTGTCATCATCAAAAAGGGGGAGACTGATGACCCAAAGATTGATTTAAAGATTGATTTTGATGATCACAAAACCTTGAAGTATAAATACTAATGTTTGTATTGCAAGAAGAAAGATAATTTGTTTTGCAAGGAACATAGCAAGTTGGAAAAATACAAGAAGGCCTCAAAAGCTCTCAAGAAAAGTTGGAAGAAAGCTACACTTTATTGACCAAGTTTCAAGTTCAAATGATTCAAGTTAGAGGAGCAAATTCAAAGAAAGATTCAAAAGAATAGTCCTCGAGTCGACTCCTGGAAGTTTAGAGTCGACTCTGGGACTCTGGAGTTTTAAGAAACAGTGCTCGAGTCGACTCCAATACTCTACGAGTCGACTCCGACTGAGAACAAACAAAAAGACAGAGAGTTGATTTTCAGCGCTACAGTGCTCGAGTCGACTCCTACTTCAGCGCTACAGTGCTCAAGTCGACTCCTACTTCAGTGCTACAGTGCTCGAGTCGACTCCTACTTCAGCGCTACAGTGCGGAGTCGACTCCCAGCTACAGTGCCGACAGACTACTATTCACAAGTGACTCCTGTTTCAGCCGAGTCGACTCCTACTTCAGCCGAGTCGACTCCAGCACGTTGGGAGGCATAACGGCTAGTTTTTTCTTGATTCCAACGGCTCTATTTTTGTCTCTAACGGCTAGATTTTTGTTTCCACTCCCTCTAAAGCTATAAAATCAAGAGGAGAGCTAGAAAAGAAGGTATGGAAATAGGAGATAACACTTAGGAAAGAGATCTCAAAGAAAAATCCCCCAAAAGCACAAAAGGGCCATTCAAAGCAAAATAGAGAGAAGAAGAACATCCGAGTGAATCCCAAAGCTTCTTCTCCAACTGTGTGCTGCCTCAGTGATCCTCTACCTCGTGCGAAATCAGAAGAGGGTCAGTAAAGAAGAAGCCGAGTTTCCTCATCTACACAACTTGTTTGAGGGCTTCTCTTTACCTATTTGTTTATATTGTTATATTTGCTTGTTTAAGAAGCTTTGATTTGTTTTAAATTCATGTTCTAATATCTTGTAACTTGATTCAATCAAGGGATTGAATCAAGGGGTTAAGGTTTGTTGGTGAGCCAAAGGGAAAACCAACATTGTAAGATTGTGGTTGGTGAGCCTTTGGGAAAACCAACTGGGTTGATTGTGAACCCGGAAAACAATTGTTGTAAGGTTGTGGTTGGTGAGCCTTTGGGAAAACCAACTGGGTTTGATTGTGAACCCGGAAAAACAATCGGTTGGTTCTAGTCGGTGAGCCTGTGAAAACCGACCGAGTTCGTTGTAATCTCGCAAAACAACAAGTTGGGTTGTGAGCTTGTAAAACAACCGGCTGTAATCTGGAGGATTATAGTGAAATTCCCAAGAGGTCTTGAGGAGTGGATGTAGGTGCTGGGGTGCACCGAACCACTATACATCTTTGTGTTTGTGATGCCTTATCTCTTGTATTTCATGCCTTACATTCATACTTGATTGTGTAATATCTCTAGCTTTGTTTTCTATAAAGTTCTAAGTGATTGTTTAGAATTTGCTTAGCTTCCTCTCCATTCTTACCATACACATAGATTAAAATTGATCATACAACTATAAGTTAATTTTAGATCAATTGCACCCTAAAGCCATAGTATAATTGCTTTAGCTTAATTTTCCACTACTTTACTATGTAATTGCCTAGAGCTTAAGTAAATAACATCTTATCATTCCGCTGCATTCAATTCAAAGTAAAGAAATTAGGGAACATAATTTTTAGAAAACCCAATTCACCCCCCCCCCCCCCCCTTGGGTTGTCACCTTGGGCAACAATCATCTTGCCTTCTAACTTGCTCCTCAACTGTAGATGACCTAGTAACCTTCCTAGCTCGCTTGGCCATGGCTCTTTTGGGTCCCATCTTCACCCAATCCCTTCTTTTGAGTAATCTACCGGTGGAAAAGAGAGGAAATCAAGAGTTTACCGGAGATTGGAGGTTAATAGAGGAGAAGGAGAAAGGGTTTCTAGGGGTTTAGAAAATTTTTGGAGCCCTAGAATTGGGTTTCGGCCGCCCTTAAAAGAAGGGGGCCCGCGTGCTCGAGTCGACTCCACCAAGTTCTCGGGTCGACCCGAGTTCAGCCCAAAAAAATAAAAATTTTAATGATCTTTTCATTGATCTGATCTTCACCAAATTTTCATGGGTCAATAATGTTCATGAGAGGAAGCTCTAAGTTAATCATTTGAGCAATGTTTCAAAAATTTTTGGAGATGAGAGGAGTGTATCATGAAATATTTCATCTTCTCTATGCAAAAGGGTCACATACTCCTAATTCTCTTCTAAGCATGCAAAATCTATCCTCACTAAGGAGTTTTGTAAATATATCTACCAATTATTTTTCACTACACACATGTTCCATATTTATGTTTCCATTTTGCACATGGTCTCTAATAAAATAATATCTAATTTCCATGTGTTTTGCCTTAGAATGTTAAACTGGAGTTTTAGTTAGATTGATTGCACTTGTGTTATCATATTTTATGAAAATTTTGTCAAGTTTAATTCCATAATCTTCTAATTGTTGCTTAAGCCAAAGTACTTGAGCACAGCAACTTCCAGTTGCAATGTACTCAGCCTCAGCTGTTGACAGTGCAACTGAATTCTGCATTTTACTAAACCATGAGATTAAATTGGCACCTAAGAATTGACATATTCCACTAGTGCTTTTTCTATCTAGTTTACATCCAGCAAAGTCAGCATCTGAATATACAATTAAATCAAAACAAGAATCTTTAGAGTACCATAACTCTATGTTAGATGTACCTCTCAAGTACCTAAGAATTCTTTTAACAGCAGATAAATGTGATACTTTAGGATCTGACTGATATCTTGTACACATACCAACGCTAAACACTATATAGCCTACTAGTAGTAAGATAGAGCAAAAATCCAATTATACCTCTATAAAGTTTAATATCTATGCTCTTACCTTTTTCATCTTTCTCCAACTTACTAGTAGAGTTCATTGGAGTTCCCATTTCCTTATAATCTTCTTTCCTAAACTTCTTGAATATTTTCTTTGTATATTTAGTTTGGTGAATGAAGATCCCTTCCATAGTTTGCTTGACCTGAAGTCCGAGAAAAAAGTTGAGTTATCCCATCATGCTCATCTCGAACTTACCCTGCATTAACTTAGCAAATTCTTTGCAAAGAGAGTCGTCAGTAGCACCAAATATTATGTCATCTACATATATCTGCACCACTAGAAAATTTTTATTTTTTCTTTTTAAGAATAGTGTTTTATCAACATTTTCTCTACTGAAATTATTATCTAGTAAAAATTTATTTAACCTATCATACCAAGCTCTAGGTGCCTATTTTAAACCATATAGTGCCTTGTGCAGTTTAAATACATGATCCAAAAATTCATGATTTTCAAAATTAGGAGGTTGCTCTACATATACCTCCTCTGTAATATATCCATTTAGAAAGGTACTCTTTACATTCATTTGGCACAATTTAAAATTCATAAAGCATGCAAATGCAAGTAATAATCTAATAGCTTCTAACCTAGCAACTGGAGCAAAAGTTTTCTCAAAGTCAATCCATTCTTCCTGATTGTAACTTTTAGCCACTAGCCTTATTCCTTGTTACTATTCCATTTTCATCTAGTTTGTTTCTAAAAATCCATTTGGTTCCAATTATAGAGTTATTTTTAGGTCTTTTAGTTAATGTCCATACATTATTTCTTTTAAATTGATTCAATTTTTCTTGCATAGCATTGATCCAATTTACATCATGTTCTGCTTCTTCATAGGTTTTAAGTTCTATTTGAGATACAAAAGTAAGATAATTATTAATGTTTCTTAAGAAAGATCAAGTTCTTACCCCTTGTGATGAATCACCTATAATTAAATCTTTAGGGTGTCCCTGCGCATACCTCTATTCTTTAGGTAGATCTTGAGACAGTGGTGGACTCTAATCATCTTCCTTTTCTTCCTCATCTTCTTTTGATGTATCTTCTGGTTCTTGAGTTGGTGTATCATGAATGGTCAACTTTTCATGCTCGAATGTTCCTACATCATCATCAAAAACACTTTCTTTCCTAGAAGATTCACTGTCAGACTCATCAAAAATAACATTAGCTGATTCTTCAACAACCATGGAACTCTTGTTGAAGACTCTGTATGCCCTGCTAGAGGCAGAGTATTCTAAGAAGATACATTCATCTGACTTGGCATCAAATTTACTTAATTTCTTCTTGCCATTATTTAGAATAAAACAGTGACAACCAAAAATTCGAAAGTATTTGACAATTGGTTTCTTATTTTCCCAAAGTTCGTAGAAAAATTTGCTGAAATAAATTTAAAAGTCTATCATTCTCTACCATAAATTTTATCTCGTTATTAATCTTTGAGGGTTGTTTTGACCATATTTTTCTAATGTATCGTGAATGTATCGAGGATGTGCCACTCTTAATGATGTATCGAGTTAATTTGCATTTCTAATTTGATATAGTCTTAATTGTTGTGTTAATCATCAAAATAACATTATCATCCTCAATCTCTCCCTTTTTGATGATTACAAAAATTGAGTATACCTAAGTTGGCATTTATATGTGAATAGAGGTTTGAAGTTTAGAAAATGCTTTAAGAGCTGAAAATTCAGAATTTTCTGGATTAAAAGTTTGCCAACCAAAATCTCCCCTTATCTAATCCAAATTTATGCCAATTGAAGTTTAATTTTTGCTCCCCCTTATTCTTGTGTTCAATTGAAGATAAGACTCCAAGAATTTGTACCAATACAATATTTTCAAGTTATGTATCGACGTAAGAGAAGTATGTGCCATAAATTCAGAATCTTTGATTAAACTTCAGATTTTCTTGTTTAGAAATTTTAGAGTGCAGAATTTTTCATGGTTACACATATCTCCCCCTTAGGTATATATTTTCTTCCAATTTAGCTTTGCTTAAGGATGCATATATTTTCTCCCCTTTTTTGTCATGATCAAAAGGGATAAGTAATACATGGGTGAAAAGTATGCCAATGACAATGATCATAAAATGGGATAAGACATTACATTTCATAAGAGTCAAAATTATAATGTTCTAATAAGCCAAATAAGTTAACATCGTTTACAAACATCAAAAAGCAAGATACATAGATAACTAGAGTGACTCTAGGCACTAATCTAAATGAGTCCCTGCAGTGCTATTAGTAGGCCTAGAGGCATCCAAGGGCTGGGATCTGGCTCTAGATCTCCTAGTGTAGGTGGCGAGAGGAGGTCTGAGCTGATATGATTGAGAGGGTCTGTGAGCCCTATGAGCTGGCTAGGTCTGTGCCAAGACCTCTGACTCAGCTACTCGAGCTCCCTGAGGACCATGAAACTCTCTCTCTCTCTAAAGCTATCATCCGGTCCGTGAGACTCGTCATCTGAGCAGATAATCCCCTGATCTCAGTCGTCATACTATCCATCTGACTCATCATACCATCGGAGAGACTCGTCATCCTATCGGAGAGGCTCATCACCTAAGCTGATACGATCTCAGTCATCCTACTCCAATACTCCTCTGTATATCCAGTAGGTGTGGATGATGAAGGTCATGCCTCTGCATGTGGCGGAGGGTCGTCAACAGGTACCTCAGGTTCGGAAATGGAGTCTCCAAGCTCTGGTACATCCGGCTCTAGTGCCTATGCCCTTGCACCTCCACGCACCCACTGACCGTCCACCTTCTCATAGCCCATGCGCACAAGTGATCGTGCAGTGTAGGTGTCGGTATATAATAAATCTCTGAAGATCTCGCCCTCTAAACATATGTCATGATGTCTAAATATCAGTATGAGTACCATACCGTATGGTAAAGAGACTCTCGATCTGGATATGGCCTCACGCATCTGTCTAATCATCATGGCTGGAAGATTCAGGGGAATATCCTGAATAACATACTCCATAATTGCCAGATCACGCTCAGACACATGGTCGAATCTTCCACTCTTCGGAAATAGTATCCGACCTATGAAGTTATGAAGCAATCTCATCTCAGCAGGAAAGAGCTAGCCACCAAATGTTTTGAATAATCTATCTCATCTCTCTCCATAATCAGCTGTAAAGTTCTAATCTTGTGCTCTGGTCTGTCGAGTATGGCACCCTCACATGGAAGATGAAGCAACTGTCCTAGGCTCTCCTTAGAAATATGGACTCGAACTCCACAAACCTCGGACACAAGCCCTCCTGGACCGACCCGTAGGAAAGCATAAAACTCATGAACTAATCTCGGATAGGTCTTTAAATCTAGGGAGCAAAGATACTCCCATCCTTGTTGTCGGATCCAACCACCCAACCGGAATCCCTCTTGATCCAAAAACTCAGAATGAATTCTTCTACCTGTAGTAACCGGTCTCCCCACATACCTAGCAAGTTGAACTGAAAGAAAAGGAGGTGGAGGAGGCTCTGCACATGGCTCAGCTCGTGGAGGCATTGTAGATGACTCTTTAGGATGCTCCTCTACAATAGATGGGCGTGACACCCTCTTGACTCGCTTGGCCACTGCTCGTTTGGGTCCCATTTTCACCAAACCCTTTCCTAGAACTTGATCTAACGGCTTAGGAGAGAGATCTACTACTGTTTGGAAGTGATTAGAGGGGATTGAAAGGGAGGAAATAGAATTTTTGGAGGTTTGGAAATAAGAAAAGCCCTAAAGAAGTGCTCTCAGTTCCCCCTTAAAAATAGGGGTCCCGCCATCGGGTCGACTCCAGCTTGTTCTTGGGTCGACTCAAGGTGGGGTCTCGACCCCACTCTGGGCTCGGGTCGGCCCCAGTTAAGGCTTTCCAAAAAGAATTTTTTTTAATCTTCCTTCTTTCTGATCCTTACCAGATTTTTATGAGATATTGATATACATATAGGGAATCTATAAATCACTGATTTAATCAATGTTTCATGGGATTTATGAAGTTAGAGGAGCGTATCATGAGACAACTTTTCTTTTCTAATCAAAGAGATCACATATTTCTAATTCTCTTCTAAGCATACAAAATCTATCTTCACTGAGAGGTTTTGTAAATATATCAGCTAATTGTTTCTCGGTACACACATGCTCAATACTTATATTTTCGTTTTGCATATGATCTCTAATGAGGTGATACCTAATTTCAATGTGCTTTGCCTTCGAGTGCTGAACCGGATTTTTAGTGAGATTGATGGCACTAGTGTTATCACATTTTATAAAAATTTTGTCAAGCTTAATTCCATAGTCCTCTAGTTGTTGCTTGAGCCATAGTATTTGGGCATACAACTCTCGGCTGCGATGTATTCGGCCTCAGCCATCGACAGTGCTACTGAATTCTGCTTTTTACTAAACCATGATACTAAATTATTTCCTAAGAATTGACATGTCCCACTAGTGCTCTTTCGATCTAACTTGCATCTAGCAAAATCCGCATCTGAATACGCAAGTAAATCAAGACAAGAATCTCTAGAATACCATAATCCTATGTTTGTGGTTCCTCTTAGGTATCTAAGAATTCTTTTGACAGCACTTAGATGTGATTCCTTAGGGTTTGACTGGTATCTAGCACATATCCTTATACTAAATACTATATCAGACCTACTAGCAATAAGGTAAAGCAAAGATCCAATTAAGCCTCTATAGAGTTTCATATCTATGCTTTTTCCTTTTTCATTTTTGTCTAGCTTACTAGTGGGGTTCATCAGAGTGCCTATATTCTTATGATTTTTATTTTCGAACTTCTTTAGTATTTCTTTTATATACTTAGTTTGATAAATGAAAATTCCTTCCTTAGTTTGTTTGATTTGTAATCCGAGAAAGAAATTAAGTTCTTCCATCATACTCATCTCGAATTCTTCTTGCATTAATTCAGCAAATTCTTTACAAAGACTATCATTTGTGGCACCAAATATGATGTCATCTACATATATTTGTACCACTAGCAGATTTTTATCTTTTCTCTTAATGAAAAGTGTTTTATCTACATTTTCTCTACTAAAATCATTATTTAACAGAAATTTACTTAGTCGATCATAACATGCCCTAGGTGCTTGTTTCAATCCATATAGTGCCTTATGTAGTCTAAACACATGATCAGAAAATTCATGACTTTCAAAATTAGGGGATTGCTCCACATAAACTTTCTCTTCTATATAATTATTTAGAAAGGTACTTTTTACATCCATTTGATATAGTTTGAAATCCATAAAGCATGCAAATGCTAGTAGCAGTCTAATAGCTTCTAATCTAGCTACGGAAGCAAACATTTCTTCAAAATCTATCCCTTCTTCCTGATTGTATCCCTTAGCTACAAGTCTAGCTTTATTTCTTGTAACTACTCCATTTTCATCTAACTTATTTCTAAAGACCCATTTTATTCCAATTACTGAATTATGCTTTGGTCTTTTAGTTAGTCTCCAACTCAATGAATGAAGGGGGAGTATGAGGAAGGCCGACTTTCTTTCTATATGAAGATGAAAAAAGAAAAAGGGTCAAGCAACCTTTCGATCTAGGCCTGACTGAACATTGTTGAGAAGCCCTATAAATTGTCGTACCAGATCGCCACCGCGCTTATGGCTCTATACCCCAACCCAATTTGATTTAGCTCGAGCCGGTGTCGGGGCCAGCGTCTATTAAGAAGGGGATACCTTATCCGCAGGCGGAGATAGGAGAGACTCAGGCACTGAGCTCAATAGATGCAGAAGAAGGAGGACGTCGGGGATCTTCTCCTTGACTTGAGATGACAAACCTTACGAGTTCCGTCGTCTTGCTTTCAGGAAAGAGACTCTTGTTCGATTCAATGTGGGCCAACTCAATGAAGAGCAGGATCTGAGAAAAAGATCTCAGATCTTTTAAATTAGTTTAATTCTTCTTGCATGGCATTAATCCAATTTATGTCATGTTCAACTTCTTCATAAGTTTTGAATTCTATTTGTGAAACAAAAGCAAGATAATTTTTCAAATTTCTTAGAGAGGATCGAGTTCTTACCCCTTGTGATGGATCATAATTAAATCTTTAGAATATCCATGTGCATACCTCCATTCTTTTGGCAAGTCTTGAGATTGTGGTGGATTATGATCATCTTCTTTTTTCCTTTCATCTTCCCTTTCTTGATTTAGCACGTCATTAAGATTCATCTTTTCAAACTCAATTATTCCTACATCATCATCAAGAATACTTTCTCTCCTAGGAGACTCACTATCAGACTCATCAAAAATAACATTAATTAATTCTTCAACAACAAGTGTTCTCTTGTTGAAGACTCTGTATGTCCTGCTAGAAGTAGAGTATCCTAAGAAGATACTCTCATCTGACTTGGCATCAAATTTGCTGAGATCTTTCTTGCCATTGTTTAAAATGAAACATCGACGGCCAAATACTCTAAAATATTTGGCAGTTGGTTTCTTATTCTTCCAAAGTTCATAAGAAGTTTTCTTTGTAATCGGACGACTTAAAACATAATTTAAGATATGGCAAGTAGTATTTATAGCTTCAGCCTAAAATACTTTAGGAGATTTGACTCACATAACATAGTGCGAGCCATTTCTGCCAAAGTTCCATTTTTTTTTTCAACAACCTCATTTTGTTGAGATGTTTTAGGTGTTGAAAATTGATGAGAAATATCGTTTTCATTACAGAATTCTTCGAAGTGTTGATTTTCAAATTCAGTCCTGTGATCGCTTTGAATAGCAATTAAGATGAGTTTCTTTCAGTTATAACATTTTTATAATATTCCAAGAATGCTGAAAATGCTTCATTTTTATGTGCAAGAAATGAAACCTATATATATCTTGAGAAATCATCCACAATTACTAGTCCATACTTTTCTCCTCCTAGACTTGTAGTCCCAGTAGGTCCAAATAAATCCATGTGGATGAGTTCAAAAGGTCTAGTGGTTGATACTACATTCTTTGATTTGAAAAATTATCTTGTTTGCTTTTCTAATTGGCATAGGCCACAAATTTTGTATTTTTTCAAAAATTAATTTTGGCACATCTCTTATTAAAACCTTTTTGACTAGTTTTGAGATTAAGTCCATACTAGCATGTCCTAGTCTATGATGCCATAGCCAACTTGTTTCAGTTTTCTTTTCTTCATTAGTAATTAAGCATAATCTATTTTTCTTGGCTAAGTCATCAAGATCTACCATATAAATATTTTCATACCTATGCCCCATAAGCACAATGCTATTATCTTTAGGATTTATGATTATGCATACTGAAGCATCAAAGAAAACTTTAAGATATTTATTACAAAATTGACTTATGCTAAGTAAGTTATGTTTCAAACCATTAACTAACAAAATATTTTCTATAAAAATAGATGGAGTGATATGGATTTTACCCTTTCCAATGATATGTCCTTTTCCATTATCTTCATAAGTTACCACTCCACCATCTTTAGATTTCAAGGTGACAAATTGCTCTAGGTCACCTGTCATGTATCTTGAAAAGCCTCTATTTAGATACCAACGTCTATTCTTCTCAATGGCTGTAAGACACACCTGCAATCAAAATCAAGGATTCATTTTAGGCACCCAAACTATGTTGGATCCTTTAGGGTTAGTATTTGATGTTCCTTTTGGAACCCAAATTTTTTTGTATTTTAGCTTGCTCTTTTCACTTAATTTGTTATAGCTGAATTTTCTAAAATTATATTCGTATGCTTTGTGTCCTAATTTATTGTAGCAATGACAAGTTGTATTTTCATTTTCGGCTTTAACAAATATATTCTTTAAGTATTTTTGTTTTCTCTTTATGTTATATCCTAAGCCTGCTTTATCATAACAGCTTTTTGACTATCAAGAATCATATTTAATTTAGTTGAGCTAAGTGTAAGTTTATCCACTAAGGATTTATATTTTTCTGCATCTTCTTTTAGTTTAATATTTTTAATAATTAGATTTTTGGTTTCATTAGTGAACTTCTTACTTAATGTTTCATAGTCATTAGATAGTTTTAGCTTATCTTTCATAAGGGATTGATTTTCATCTTTTAAAACTTTATTTTTATTAATTAGCTTCTTGTGCCCCTCCATAAGATCTAAATATGCATCATGTAATTTCTCTACTATAAAATCACACTCAAGTTCAGAATCTACCTTATCTTCATTGGCCATGTAGCAGACTTGAGCTGTGTTTTGCTGATCTTCCTCTTCCGAACTTGACTCCTCACTCTCACTCCATTCAGCCATGAGAATCTTCTTCTTGAGTTTCCTTGCCATCCATTTTAATTTTGGGCAATCTATCTTGACATGCTCGGGCTTGTTATACTCATAGCAGATTGGCGCTTCTTTT
Source organism: Phoenix dactylifera (assembly GCF_009389715.1). NCBI lineage: Eukaryota > Viridiplantae > Streptophyta > Magnoliopsida > Arecales > Arecaceae > Phoenix > Phoenix dactylifera. The sequence continues at coordinate 22,218 of NW_024069123.1, forward strand.
TCTCTCTTTGTCTTTTTTCTTTTCTTTGCTTGAGCTGCCTTTGAAGAAGGGCCTCCTTTTGTGAAACTCCTTCTTCCCTCTCATGAATTTTCTGAATTTCCTCGCGAGCATTGCCATTCCCTCTTCGTCATATTCCTCCTCTTCATCAAAGTCCTCTGATTCACTATCTTGTTTTGGAGTTGTGGACCTCTGGGCAATGGTTTTCTTTTTCTTAACCTCTTCTTCTGAATTTTGCTTCATGGTCAACTCATGGGTCATCAGTGATCCTAAAGGCTTTTCTAACTGTAGCGTGTTGAGGTCCTTTGCCTCTTGAATTGCGGTTACCTTGGCCTCCCATACTCTTGGTAGAGATCTGAGAATTTTTCGCACCAATTCAGAGTTAGTATAAGATTTGCCTAAACTCTTTAGTCCATTTATGATATCCGTGAATCTAGTGAACATTTCAGTTATGGACTCAGTGGATTCCATTTTAAATAGTTCATATCTATGTACTAACATATTTATTTTTGACTCCCTAACTTGATTAGTCCCTTCATGTGTGACTTCTAGCCTATCCCAAATTTCTTTGGCTGAGGTACATGTAGATATTCTATTGAATTTATTTACATCTAAAGAGCAGTAAAGTCATTAATGGCTTTAACATTCAGTTATGCTAGCCTCTTATCACTGTCATCCCAATCTATTTCGGGTTTAGAAATGATTGTGCCATCTATGCTAATTGTGGATGTGTGTGGTCCTCTAGTTATGATATTTCACAAATTATAATCTAGAGCTTGAATAAGTATCCTCATCCTAGCTTTCCAATATGTGTAGTTTGTGCCATTAAACAAGGAAGGTCTATTTGTGGATTGCCCCTCGCTTATAGAACTTTCTACTTGGGCTGCCATGATCTTTCGCTCTTGATCATGAGATCAACAAATACTATGAGAGCACCTGCTCTGATACCACTTGTTGTCCAAGGTGACAAGCCAAGAGGAAGGATGAATTGGATTTTCTAAATTTTTGATCCCTTAATTAAGTTGATAGATGTATGAATAGTTTAGCTTATGTTAATTAAATACATGTAATGAAATTAAAAAGCACACAACACAAATACACAAGAAGTATAGTGGTTTGGTGCTCTCCTGAGCACCTACATCCACTGATGAGAGCACAAAAGTGCAATCGTCATACCATCTTAATTAGTATTTTAGCTAATCATTAATAATAAAATTTACTAATTAACGTTGTATTTGTGTTTGAGTGCAAGTCATCCAAGGATCACAAAATCGAGCCCGATTTGAAGACATAGAGTAAGGGAGCCAATAGTGGAGTCCCACCAACTGTCCACATCTTTCCGTTGCAGACTCCACGTCTCTCACCCATGGGATCACGCGTGAGCCCAAGCATCCAAGTCCAGCCAGTGCGTGCGGGAGACCCCAGCTCCATTCCAGATCAACTCCCGGGCCCTCTTCCATGATCAACGTTCCCAACGCTCCCCATCAAGCCACGTGATGTCTACCATCGCATCCGTCCGTGGGCCAAAGAAGAAATCCATCTTCTTCTGCCCGTTTCAGCCGCATGCACCATGATCAGCTTCTCTTCCGTGATCCCAACGCCTCGCATCCAACTTCCGTGCCATCAACAGCGTGCCAGCAATGCCCACGTCCGCTCCTCCCGGAATCCCTGCATTGCGTCCCCCTCTTGGCCCAAAGAAGGAAGTTCACAGCCTCCTCCAAGTGATCCCGCAGCCAGCCGTGAAGCATTCCGAATTCCATCCGCGACCCAGCCGAGCGTCCCTCCTCCGTGATGCAGCAGCGCACGATCCTCCCGGTTTCTTCTGCTCGACCCAACGCATTCACAGCAGCCTCCCATGCCCGATTACAAGCCGCATCCTCTCAGCCCCCTCCCTGAATCAGCGCCCCTCATGCGGATCCACGTCAAAGAATCCGTAGCACCTCTCCTCCACCTCTTCCGCGTCTCCTTCCTTCTGCGATCCATCCCCAAATCAGTCCCTCTGCATCGCGTCCCATCCCAGATCTTCCATCCATGAAGGAAGCCCCAGCAATTCCATGATCCCAGCCTCCACCGCGTCCGCCCTCTCCTTCCTCCAATAATCCAGCCATCCACGTGCTTGCTGCGGGTCTATATAAGGGAGCCATCGACAAGGGAGAAAGGGAGCTCGATGACATTGCATAAGTCTAAACTTAATTGAGAATTAAGTGTTATGAAATAGAATTGTAACCCAATTAAATGACATCGCATAATTCTTTGGGCATATGGGTTAGCTTGAATCAAGTTCCTAGGATTGTGTTAGACCTAAGGTTGGAATCATACATGGACAAATAGAATTAATTGATCAAATCTAATTAAGTAGTAACTAGATTAGGTCAAAAAAATTCTAGGTCAATTTACAATAGTTGTAGATGGATCAAGTCCATGTCTTTGATTAGACCAAGATGGAACTTGATTTAGGCTCAGAGGTGTAGCTCGAGTCATTTGAGTAATCAAATCGAAATTGATTAACCAGTCGGTGTCTAAGATAAGTTTGGCAGTTTTGAAAGATGATTTTTAATTGGGAGCTACTCGCACTGATTCGTCTTTGTCGAGTTAATGGCATATCCCTTCCGTCGATCTCACTTACCTGGCCGACATGGTCAATCACATTTTGATTGGATCACTTAATGATTCAAGTTAGCCTATGCCTATAAGAAAAATTAGTTTGACTGATTTAGGTGTCTCCTTAATTGGTTTGAGTCTAATCTGATTTGGTGAAGTCAGTGGAAGAAATTAGACTAACCGGATCTTCTCATCTATCCTAATTATGAAATTCTCTAAAATTATTAGGTCCTTAAAATAAAATGGTTATGGGGATAACTAGGTCATAGCCTTCCATTAAGTTGGGTGATAATGGGTCCAATGTTCTTATAATTATTGGAGGCATGACACGCCTGGTACTTATCAAGCATTGGAATTGTCATTCAATATATGATAAGTTAAGTGTACCTTCAATAAACGGTCAGGTGAGCCGAGCCACACTCGGGCTTGATCGTCTATTAGTTGATTAGACTGAAACCTATCATTTAATGGTTGGACCTAACTAGGGTATTCGGTGGAGGCGCCACATGCCTGCCGAAGAACCTAGGGCAAAATCATCACTAGAAGTTGCATGGTGAAGCAATTGGTTAAGAACCTATCAATAGGTGCATATGAGTTGGCCGAGCCACACTCGGGCCTATATATGATCTATTGGGTTCTAGTGCCCACTAAAGAATTAAGAGTAATTTTTCGAATTAGAGGTAGAGGCTACCAATTTGTATAAAATAGTGGGAGTATCTTTAGACTAAAGTCCAAGTCTACTGTGTTTAGTCAATTCATATACTAATAGCCAAATTTTCTTTTATGTAGAAATGGCCACAAGTTTGTCACTTCGCTCATTATTGGATAATGACAAGTTGACTGGTCCCAACTTTCATAATTGGTATAGAAAGCTGAGAACTCATGATAGTCAAACCAAAAAGATTAAGGATAACCAAAGTCAGGCAGAATGCTTCTATTGTAAGAAGCAGGGGCATTGGAAGAGGAATTATCCTCAGTACCTTACCTCACTTGATCCAAACAGGCCAAGCAAGAGAAAAGGGCATTCAGTTGCTGATCAAGGTATTTATATGATATAACCTTGTAATTTCTCTATATGTAATAATTCGACCTGGGTATTAGATACTAGAAGTCCGTTTAATATATGCAATTCGTTGCAAGGACTTCAGGTCAATGAGAGATTTGAAAACAGCAAGAGATTCTTGAATGTTGGAGATGGAAGATCTGTTCCAGTTCTAGCTTTAGAAAATCTCAAACTTGTTTTCAGTTCTCATGTAGTTGTCTTGAGTGATTGTCACTATTGTCCTACGTTCTTATTGAATATAATTTCTGTAAACCTTTTGGTCATGAACGGTTATGAAATTTCAATAAAGAAATGTTCTTGTGATATCATTATGAATGGTGTTACTGTAATGAATGGACGATTGAGCAATGGCATCTACTTGTTATCATAATCTGTTAATGTAATGTACACGTCAAGTAAACATCTTAGAATAGAAATATTTCACGAATGTCTACCTTTGGCATCATAGGCTAGGTCATATTAACAAGAACAGGATGAACAAGTTAAGTAAAGAGGGAATCCTTAATGTTAATGATTGTGAATCATTGACAACCTGTGAATCATATCTTCTTGGTAAAATGACCAAATCACCTTTTACCGGAAAAGGTGAACGAGCCAGTAATTTATTGACCCTTGTACATTCTGATGTATGTGGGCCAATGAGCACAGATGCTAGAGGTGGGTATTCATATTTCATTACATTTACAGACGACCTTTCTAGGTATAATTATGTCTATTTAATGAGACATAAATCTGAATCATTTGAAATGTTCAAATTATATCATAATGAAGTAGAAAAACAAACTGGAAAGAGTATTAAAACTCTTCGATCAGATCAAGGAGGTGAATACCTCTCCAGTGAGTTTTGACATATCTAGGAGAGAATGAGATTCTCTCCCAATGGACTCCTCCTGGTACACCATAGTATAACGGTGTATCAGAAAGGAGAAATTGAACTCTGTTAGACATGGTTCGATCCATGATGGAGTTTGCGAGTCTGCCCATATCCTTTTGGAGATATGCACTTGAGTCAGCCTACTACATTCTAAATAACGTTCCAAGTAAGTCTGTAAATAAAACACCACATGAGATATGGACTGGACGTAAGCCAATGCTCTCTCACCTTAGGGTTTGGGGGTGTCCGGCATATGTCAAACGTTTGAAAATAGACAAACTTGAACCCAAGTCTGACAAATATTTTTTTGTTGGTTATCCTAAGAAAACTAAAGGATATTACTTCTACTTTGCTGAAGAACAAAAGTTATTCGTAAGCAATAGAGCTGTTTTCTTGGAGAAAAAATTCCTTAGTGAAGGAACTAAAAGCTCTAATGTTGAGCTTAGGGAAGTTCAACATGTAGAAGACCCGACACCATCCACTGAACCAATTGAGTCAGATTTGATTAGATCAGATCCAGAACCCATCTTAGATGCACCATTAAGACGATCAAGTAGAGTACTACGTCAGCCGGACAGATACTACGGTTTCTTGATCTGGGACGGGGATCCTGTCAAACTTGATGAAAACGATGAGGATCCAATCACCTACATGGATGCGATGCAGAGGTATGACTCTGATGCATGGCTTGGAGCCATGCAATCCGAAATGGAATCCATGAAGGTCAATGATGTATGGACATTAGTTGACCCACCCAAAGAGATTAAACCCATAGGGTGTAAGTGGATTTTCAAAAAGAAACGGGGCGCAGACAGAAAGGTGGAGACCTATAAAGTCCGTCTAGTTGCCAAAGGATATCGTCAGCATTATGGTATTGACTATGACGAGACGTTTTCTCCTGTGGCAATGCTCAAATCCAATCGGATTATGCTTGCGATAGCAGCACACTCTCAAGCATAGTTTGCTAGGCTATGCTCCAAGGATCTTCCTGTCACTAAAGAGACTTAATCTTCGCGGTAGTCCAAATATTGGAAAGCTTTTTAGAATTTAGAGCATAAAGGCAGTGATGACGAATGGAAGCACTCCTTTTGGGAAAATGTAGAATAATACACCTACCAAGGGCTAGCCCCGTGCTATTTATAAATCTTGGCATAAAAGTTAATCGCTTTCTGAAGACAATAAAAAACTTTCATTCTGCGGTAGTTTGCAGCCCGCCCAGCTTGATAGACATGCCTAAAATTGCCCAACGGCGAGTAGAACTTTAGCTTAGATTATGAAATCTAGCAAATGGATGTAAAGACCAATTTTCTAAATGGAGATTTAGAAGAGGAGGTGTATATGATGCAACCTGAAGGTTTTATATCTGCAGATGAGTCTAAGGTGTGCAAGCTTCAAAAATCCATTTATGGATTAAAGCAAGCTTCATGGAGTTGGAACATACGATTTGATAAGGTGATCAAATCGTATGGCTTCATTAAGAATGAAGAGGAACCTTGCATTTATAAATGGGCAAATAGTTCAGTTATTATATTTCTTATTTTGTATATGGATGACATTCTTTTAATCGGAAATGACATTCCTGCATTATAAGGAATAAAGGTTTGACTATCATCTCAATTTGCCATGAAGGATTTAGGAGAAGCATCTTACATCCTAGGGATGAAGATCTATAGAGATAGATCTAGAAGATTGCTTGGATTATCTCAATCCACATAAATTGATACTATACTGAGGAGGTTCAGTATGATTAATTCCAAGAAAGGCTATCTTTCGATGGGCCATGGAATTAACCTCTCTAAGAGGGATTGTCTGACAACCCCTCAAGAAAGAGAGAGCATAAATAGAATTCCATATGCTTCGGCAGTGGGATCTATAATGTATGCCATGACATGTACTAGACCAGACGTGGCATACTCACTAGGAGTAGTGAGCAGATACCAGTCTGATCTAGGTAGCAACCACTGAAGGTTGTAAAAAGCATTCTTAAGTATTTGAAAAATACTAAAGATCAGTGGCTGGTCTACGGTGATTCTGACTTAAAACTTGAGGGATATACAGACTCAAGTTTTCAGTCAGATCAAGATGATAGCAAGAGCGTGTCGGGATATATCTTTACTCTTAAGGGTAGGGCCATCTGCTGGAAGAGTTCCAAGCAGCATACAGTGGCAGATCCTACATGTGAAGCAGAATATATCGCAGCATCTGATGCCGCTAAGGAAGCTGTATGGTTGCGAAAGTTCATCACCGAGCTTGGAGAACCCAAAGCACATCAGCGGACTAAGCATATTCTACGTCACTACCACTTGCTTCGAGAGATCGTCGAACGAGGTGATATTGATCTTCAGAAGATCGACCCAAAAAAAATTTGGCTGACCCATTTACCAAAGTCCTCGGCATCAAAGAGTCAACGAACACAAGTCGAAGATGGGTATTAGATACTGTGCCGATTGTCTTTAGGCTAAGTGGGAGTTGTTGGGAATTGTATCCTAAATGTCAATCGTCAGCATGTTGATGATTGAATTTTGTAAATGAATTGACAAATCAATAAAGTCTTTTTTTTGGCATTATTCATCATTTTACATCTTCAAATGAACTCTTATATGATGAAGTTCTTAGGACTTATTAATGATAAAGGAGGATTTATCTTCGAATCGTTAAACTAGTTCGCGACCAAATGATATGTTGTTACAAGGACGACAGCATTATCGAGATTAGGTCGTTGTGTGACATATACGTTGGTTGTCCTCTTAACCAATGAGTGTGGAGACACTGGTATGCCACACATGTAAAGTGTAGGAGTATATTTCACTGAATGTGACCAATTCTGAAACGCTCTACTGTCAAGAGATGTTCCGAGTGGATATGGGTATAAGTTTGGCCCTCTGACCTGAGACCGCAACCTGTGACTAGCAAGCAACTCATTGTACTTTGGTACCGAACTACCTAAATTTCTAATTCAGTGACAGAAGGTCACTGGGTGCAGTCAAGTATTTGCGTAGTCAGTTGTGAGTCGAGATGGAATTGACCCCTCCTGAAAACAGGAGATAATGTCTTGTGATTAATTTAGCAAAATCTTGGCCAGGATAATCCCAGTGAGGAGTCACGGGATATCTAAAATTAATCACATAATGGATGTACTAATTATAGGGTTGACAGTGAACTCTAAGTCATCCTGGCATTAGGAGTCAAAGGATTGAATTATACAATAACCATAGTTCAGGGTTCCAGAATATTTGCTTCGCATATATTCGGCCTATCCGGACATCGGGTACCATTGCTAGATGGTCACATCGATTAGTGTAGGAAGTCGTTCCTATACTACCGGCTTAGGTTCGAATCTATGAGGTCACATGCATAGAAGATTCCTGATTGATCAAGAAGGCTGATGAATGATTAAGAATCATTCAGGGGTAATTTGGTCAATTCGATTGGCAAATTATCTTATAAAATAATTAAAGTAATTATCAGAGGATTAATTAGTAATTAAATTGCTAATGAACTCAATTGGATTGAGTAATTAGACTAAGGACGAGCCAAATTGAATTAGATTCAATTCTGGGCTCAATCAGGGTTTTTGACCTGATTGGATTAGGTCTGAATCAAGAGGACTTAGGTTGACCAAATTAAATTAGATTAAATTTATGCTTAATTAGGAATTGACCTAATTGGATTAGGTTCAACCCATGGTAATTGGATCATTCTAATTGTTAGGATTTAATTAAATTAAATGGGTTTGATCTGAAACTGTTCGGATCTTGAAATCCACTTGTCACATATCCATGCATGGTGCTATAAATTAATTTTTAATATGATTAAAAATTAATTTAATTTATTTAATGGTGCCATGGGACACTTGGCAACATCAGAGACCTCTTTCATCATTAGATAGGTTGAAATGGAGAGATAAATTCATGAAAAAAATTTGATAAGATCAAATTCTCTCTTTTCATGGCATATGTCATCCTTATCTTTATCTCACTTCTAATTAAGGTTGAATTTCGAATTTAATCACCACAAAATCACCACGTGACCCTCTAATCTGATTGGGGGCATGAGAATTTCGAAATTGAAGAGGAAAGTGGCGACATGATGAATGGTTTAGATTAGATCAAGCTTCATCATGTAATGGCACATGAACTTGAATTTTGAATTCAAAATTCAAAACCCCACAAAATCCTCCACAAATATGGGATGGTTGGCATGAAGTTAGAGGGGATAGCAACATTAAAAGGACCTCCATCAGCTAGTGGTCGAATTCAAGGAAAAAAGAGAGAAAAAAAAGAAAAAAAGGAGAAAAGAAAAGAGAGGAACCCTAGTTCATGCATGGAAAAATTCTGCATTCAATCTAGCTGACTTCTTCCTCCTCTAAGTCCATCGCGCCATTAGTGTTAGGGTCCCTAATAAGAGTCTTTATATCAGATCTAAGTCCTTTTCAATCTCTATAAACCTTTCCTCCAAGTTCTTCCAAGAAGGCGGATCAAAAGTTGATAGCGTTGGGAAGATCAAATTTCAGCCTCAAGAAATTCTGCGCAAGCTAGCACTTCCGCAGGATTAGATCTCTTCAGAAACTTCGCGTGTACTTCTTGTAGAGGCCATTCGCGTGCGTGGCTGCAAAGTCAAGGATCAGATTCACAATTTTCATCCATCAAAAAAGGTATTAATATAGCATTAATCATTTATTATGGTGTCAAAATCTAGATCCGATTCCCCGAGGTTTTACTCTCTTTTGGGGCTTCTCACGGAGATATCTCCAGAATCCATTCGATGGATATTTAGAGATTAATTGGAATAGAGTTTTCAAGTTTCAGATCTGATAGTTAATCATGCATGAAAGTTTTAGCATAATTGTTTAAACGATTCCGGCATAATCCTATGTGTTCTTAAGGTGCTGATTTCTAGATCTGATCTTGTAAGCATGCATGAATTAAATTATTTGATTCGGTTTTTTGCCGTATTTTTTAAAATTTAAAAAGAACTACGTATGGCTTGATCCTCCTTCTGAAGGGGTACGTAGGCAACCCGATCAGGTTCAGCCATGGTTTTCAAAAAAAAAAAAAAAATCAGCATGCTAAACAACGAAAAACCTAGGAATCACTTTCATCAATTCTTCTGATTTTTCTTGACTTATAAAACTTCACAATTAAGCCAATGTCATTAGTACACAACATGATCTCAGGTGTTTTGTAATCATCAAAATTCATCCTTTAGGGTTGACAATCTTCTTCTTTTTGATGATGACAAAATCATTGAGTTAAAAAGAATTTTACAATAACTTTTACAGCAATTATCAAAATTTTATAATGAAGTTCCGAGCAAATATGACATTCAGAGATATATGCATAATTTCACCAAATTAAGGAGAAAAAAAAATCTCCCCCTAATAGTTATAACCATTCGCATCATGCAAAGTTCTTGTTCTTCATCTTTTCTTAAGTTTTGTTTACCATCATAATTTAAATCTCCCCCTATATATTATCTTTAATGTAGAGATTGCTCAGATTAGAATTCTTTTTCATATAATTCTCCCGATTTGTATTCTGAATTCTTTTCACATTTCTTATCTCTATATATTTCTCCCCCTTTTTGTCATCAACAAAAGGAAGGAAATTAAACATAATTTTTGATACTAACATTAAGGATTAAGAGTTGAAATTAAACATAATTTTTGATACTAACATTAAGGATTAAGAGTTGATTCAATATGTACCAGAGCAGCATACAAACCAATAAGGACATTCACTGCATTTCAAAAAAGGTAGGCATTCATTACATTTGATAAATGAAGTACACTTGATAAATCAAAAAGATTACAATTGAGATTAATTTGTATCAGACAGCATACAAGTGTGCCAAAAAAAAATCATGAAACTCAGCTTACTACAAGGTTATGTTTTGAAAGCATGGGTTTCAGTCTAAGCTAAGGGTAGTTTCAGTCTAGGGTCAGTCTAGGTTCAAGATTTTGAAGATGAAGGTCCAGACTGATCTTCCTTTGGCTCTTCCATCAGCTTGTCAATTTTATTGTTTAGTGTAGTGATGGAGCTAGTGAGCTGACTGTGTTCTTCTTTCAGTGCTTGTACAGTACCTTGTACAGAATTTCTTTGAATCCTAAGTTGCTCTTCAATTGCAGCCATTCTTCTTTGTTGATTAGCTGCAAGTTGCCTTAAACCTTGCAGTTCTGCTTTCACTTCTTGGGTCATGTTAGTGAGATGATGGACTTGGCTAAAATTGACTCCAGAATTAAGCAGTGCTTTAATAATGTCATCCCCAATAGCTTTTAACTGCCATTTCTCAAGTCTGAGTGGAGGATCTGATGGCCTTTGTATTGGAGGAGGCTGACTGACTGGTGGTTCTGTTGGAGGTGCTTGTGTAGGGATTCTTTTACCTTTTAGTGGTGTAGTAGTGTCTTGACCACTTTCATCTTGAGATCCTTTTCCTTTATGAGTCCAGTTTTCCTCAGATTTGACAAATCTCATCCTCTTCAATGATTTGTCATTGTAAACACCAGAAGATGATAATTCTTTCTTGGTTTCTCTTTCTAGATTTACATTGAAGTTACAGAGGACTTGAGTTAAGACCATACCATAAGGAAGTGAAGCTCCTTTTCTTTGACCTTGAGCTTCCATGTATCTAAGCATCAGGCAGGGTAGGTTCAGTGGGAGTCCTTGGATGATATGGTGCATTACTAGTATATCCTTTTTGAAACATGATCAAATTTTTCTGTCTTCGGGAAGAACATCTTGTTGATCATGTGATGCAGCAAACGTATCTCTGCATTCAGTTGATTGGCACTGATCTCAGTCCAATCTCCTGTGACTTCTCTATTCAAAATGGTACTAATTCCTTCATTCCTATTTTCTAGATGATCTCTATTTTCTCCATCATTTGGAATCCGAAGGGTATCTCTAAGAATCTCTTCAGTAATTAAAATAGGTACATCTTTTACCTTGGATGAGATCTGTCCTTCTCCATACCTGGCATTGTTGTAGAATTCTCATACCAGGTTTGGGTAGGTTGGCACATTCAAAGAGCATAGGTATTTCCAACCCATATCCTTAAGATTCTGCCCTAAGGAAAAATTTTCTTTCTCCAGAAATTCAAAATCCACTCTCCTTCCTGTCGATACATTTCTTATGGGGAGAGGTTCTTGTCTGGATACTGAGGACGGAGGTGATAAAGGAGTCGTAACGGGTTGAGGCGGTGGTGTTACTTCCTTCTGTGGATTCTCTGCCCTAGACTTCGTTCTTCTCTCTATATGTGGAGTGGTATTCTTCCTTTTTGGTCCAGATGTTACTTGCTTGATTCTCACCATTGGAAGATCAATTAGAACGTCGAAAGGATTTTCTAGGGTTTTTGGGAGTTTCTGGTTCGAAGAAGAGTTTGAAGACAAAAAAGGCGCTCTAAGGGTTATGAAACGTTTCAGGTTCAACATTTCAGAGAGAGAGAGAGAGAAAGCCTTTTAGAGTCCGTTTCGAATAGTTTCCTCTTTAGTTGACTCATCTAACTCATGAGTCATCTCCGATGAACTAAGAGTCGACTCTTTTAACTTAAGAGTCGTCTTTTGTGAGTTAGGGGTCGACTCTTTTAACTTAAGAGTCATCCCTTACTTCATGAGTCGACTCCTCATTTACATGAGTCATCTCCTCAGACTGTTCAAGAGACAAAATCTTTTTGAATAACATTTAAAACTTAATTGCAAACCACGGATCAAATCAACTAAAATTCAACCAATGATAGTCAATCAAAATACACAATTTATCAGTCATAATCAGTCATCAAAATGGATCACAAATGCATAATTCACCTCTAAATTTACAAAATACTTCTTCATTAAGAGGTTTAGTGAAAATGTCTGTAATTTGTTTATCAGTATTTATAAATTCTATTTTTATATCCCCATTTTGAGCATGATCTCTTATGAAATGATGTCTGATTTCTATATGTTTAGATCTTGAGTATTGTATGGAATTTTTAGTCAAATTTATGGCACTAGTGTTGTCACACCTTATAGAAATTTTATTTTGTTTTATGCCATAATCCTCAAGCTGTTGCTTGATCTATAGGATTTGGGCACAACAACTTTCTGCAGCAATATATTCAGCCTCAACTGTAGATAGTGCTACGGAGTTTTGTTTCTTGCTAAACCAAAAAATTAAGTTTGTTCCAAGGAAATGACAAGTTCCACTTGTACTTTTTCTGTCTAATCTACAACTAGCAAAATCAGCATCTGAATATCCAATCAAGTCAATTGTAGATGCCTTAGAATACCATAAACCTAGGTGTTGTGTTCCTTTTAAGTATCTTAATATCCTTTTAACAGCAATTAAGTCTGATTCTTTAGGATTTACTTGATATCTTGCACACATACAAATACTATGCATTATATCAGGTCTACTTGCTGTAAGATAAAGTAAAGATCCAATCATTCCTCTATACAGCTTTGAATCAAAAAATTTACCATGCTCATCTTTTTCTAATTTATAAGAGAAGCTCATAGGAGTACCTATTGATTTTGAATCTTACATACCAAACTTTTTTAAGATTTCCTTTGTGTATTTGCTTTGGCAGATAAAGATTTCATCTCTTGTTTGCTTGATTTGGAGTCCAAGAAAGAAGTTAAGTTCGCCCATCAAACTCATCTCGAACTCACCTTGCATGAGCTTAGCAAATTCTTCACATAAACTTTCATTAATAGCTCCAAATATAATATCATCAACATATATTTGAACAATCAGTATATCAAAATTTTTCTTTTTAATAAAGAGAGTTTTATCAACATTTCCTCTTGAAAAATTGCTCTTTATTAAAAAGTTGCTTAGTCTATCATACCAAGCTCTAGGAGCTTGCTTCAAGCCATAAAGTGCTTTGTTCAATTTAAAAACTTGATCTGGAAGTTTATGATTTTCAAATCTAGGTGGCTATTCTACATAAACTTCTTCAGTTATGAAACAATTTAGAAATGCACTTTTGACATCCATTTGAAATAATTTAAAATCCATGAAGCATGCAAATGCAAGTAATAATCTGATAGCTTCAAGTCTAGCTACAGGTGCAAAAGTTTCATCAAAATCAATTCCTTCTTCTTGATTATATCCTTTAGCAACTAATCTAGCCTTTTTTTCTAATTACAATTCCATCCTCATTTAATTTATTTCTGAAAACCTAATTTGTTCCAATTACAGAAGTATTTTCTGGTCTTCTAACTAAATTCCAAACATTGTTTCTTTCAAATTGATTCAGTTTTTTTTTTGCATTGCCATTAACCAATTGTTATCTTTTTTAGCTTCTTCAAAAGATTTTGGTTCTATTTGAGAAACAAATACAAGATGATTACAAACATCTCTAATGGAGGATCTAGTCCTAATTCCTTGTGAAGGATCACCTATTATTAGTTCTCTAGGATGACTATGTGCATACCTCCATTCTTTTGGTAGACTAATTTTATCATTAAGAATTTGATCTTCTTCTTTCTGATTTTGATTATGTTTTGAATTTTCAGATTCAAACACATCCTTTAGGGTCAATTCTTTAGCTTGCTTATTGAGTTCTTCTGCATCATCATCGAGATCTAAATTCTTCCTTGATGAAGGATCATTAGATTCATCAAAGATAACATGTATTGACTCTTCTACAACTAGAGTTCTCTTGTTAAATATTCTATATGCTTTGCTTAATGAAGAATATCCAAGAAAAATAGCTCTCATCTAATTTTGAATCAAATTTTTCCAAGTTGTCCTTACCATTATTTAGAACAAAACAGATGCAACCAAAAACATGAAAGTATGAAAGATTTGGTTTCTTATTTTTCAAAAGTTCATAAGGAGTTTTCTTTAAAATTGACCTAATAGTAACTCTATTAAGAACATGACAAGCTGTATTTATAGCTTCAGCCCAAAAATACTTAGGTAAGTCACTATCACATAACATTGTCCTAGCCATTTCAGTAAGTGTTCTATTCTTTCTCTCTACAACACCATTTTGTTGCGGTGTTTTTGGTGTAGAAAAATTATGATCAATACCATTTTCAGTGCAGAAATTTTCAAAATCATGATTTTCAAATTTAGTTCTATGATCACTTCTAATCTTAATAGTTTTCAGTCCATATTCATTTGAAAACTTTTTATACAGTTTAGTGAAAGCTGAAAATGCTTCCATTTGTGTGCCAAGAATAAAACCCATGTATACCTAGAAAAATCATCCACAATAATAAAGCCATAAAGTTTTCCTCCTAGGCTTGCAGTTCTAGTTGGTCCAAATAAGTCCATATGCAGAAGCTTTAAAGGCCTATTAGTAGAAACAGCATTTTTAGACTTGAAGGAGGTTCTAGTCTGTTTTCCTAGTTGGCATGCAGAGCAAATTTTATCTTTTTCAAATGACAATTTAGGCAAGCCGAAAAGAAGTTCTTTTCGAATAAGTTTTGAAATTAAGTCCATGCTTGCATGAGCTAATTTTCGATGCCATAACCAGCTGGCTTTACTATTTTTGGTCTTCATTGCTACTAGACAGTCCATGTTTTTCATGAGTATTTGATCTAAGTCAACTAAATATATATTTCCATGTCTATGTCCAGTAAATATTATACCACTGTCATTACTACTAGAAACTAAGTATAACGATGATTCAAAAGTCACAACATATCCATTATCACAGAATTGACTAATATTTAGCAAATTATGTTTCAATTCATCTACCAATAAAACATTTTCAATAAAAGTAGTTGGTGAAATCCGAATGTTACCAATACCAATGATTTTGCCTTTTTCATTATCACCAAAGGTAACCATTCCTCCATCTTTCTTTTTGAGGGACATGAATTGGGATTCATCCCTTGTCATGTGTCTAGAGCACCCACTATCCAAGTACCATTTTTTGTTTGATGCTTGGGATACTAGACACACCTGCAAAACAAAAATTCAATTCTTTATCTTTGGTACCCAAGTTTTCTTGGATCCTTGAATGTTAGCAATGATGGTTCCCTTTGGAACCCATATCTTTTTAATTGAAATATTGTTCATATAATTCTGACTTATAGGATTGTAAGTGGCATATCTCTGTTTCAGTTTGTCCAATTTGAATGGTACAGATTTTGGTTTAACATAAGCGGGTTTCACAAAAATATTTTTCAATGATTTCTGTTTCTTCCAAGAATTATATCCTAAACCAGCTTTATCATAAACAGCTTTCTGACTTTCTAGAATTAAATTCAATTTTTCAGAGCTTAGGGTGAATTTATCAACTATAGATTTCAGTTTTTCAACTTCATTAGCTAACTTCTGATTTTCTTCATGCAGTTTCTTCTTGTTATCCAAAAGCAGTGTATTTTCTTTTTCTAAAGATTGGTTCTTAGTCTTCAGTTCCTTATTCTTTAAGCTAAGCTTTTTATATTCAATCATAAGCTCAGAAAAAGCATCTTGAAGCTCATCGAAAGTGAAATCATAATTAGTATTCAGATATACCTCATTTTCATGTCCCATTAGACACAGGTTTGCAGCTTCCTGTTGCTATTCTTCTTCTCTAGAGCTGGATTCATCACTGTCACTCCAAGTAGCCATCATAGCTTTCTTCCTTACCCTTTTCGGAGCCTTCTTTAATAGAGGACACTTTGTTTGGAAGTGTCCAGGCTTTTTGCATTCATAACAAACATATTGCTCCTTATTTTCTTTGCTTTGCTCCCCCCTGATCATAGGTCTTTTTTTAAAGTTTTCTCTATTTCTTCTAAAGAATTTTCTGAACTTTCTTGTAATCAGGGTCATTTTCTCACTGTCATCAGGTTCAGAATCCTCACTTTCATCCTCATGCAGAGTAGATTTAAGAGCGATGGTTCTGCACTTCTTAGGTTCATCCTCCTCAAGATTCTGTTTCATTGAGAGCTCATGAGTCATTAAGGAACCCAACAGTTCTTCCAGTGGGAGAGAATTGAGATCTTTGGCTTCTTGAATAGTAGTAATCTTTGCTTCCCATGCTCTAGGAAGAGACCTAAAAATTTTCCGAACAAGATCACTGTTAGAGTAAGATCTACTAAGGCTTTTCAGGCCATTTATAATATCAGTGAATCTAGTAAACATTTTAGTTATAGATCATTGTTTTCCATTCTAAATAGTTCATACTTATGCACTAGCATACTGATTTTAGATTCTTTGACCTGGTTAGTGCCTTCATGTGTAACTTCCAGCCTATCCCAGATTTCTTGAGCAATCATGCAAATAGATATATGATTAAACTCATTTGCATCTAAAGAATAGTAAAGAACATTCATGGCTTTTGCATTCAGCTGAGCCATTCTTTTATCATGGTCATCCCATTCAATCTCAGATTTGAATAAGGTGATGCCATCAACAATTTTAGTTGGTGTGTGAGGTCCATTAATAATAACAGTCCATAAGTCATAGTCAAGTGCTTGAATAAAAATTCTCATACGAGCTTTCCAATAAGTAAAATTCGTGCCATTGAAAAGAGGTGGTCTATTGGTAGATTGTCCTTCGGCAACAGAGGATCCCATAGTGGCTGCCATGACCTTTAACTCTTGATTGTTAGATCAAAAACTTTCTAGAGTACCAGGCTCTGATACCACTTGTTGCCTAGAGGTGCAGCCCAAGAGGGGGGGTGAATTGGGTCTCTTAAAAAAAATATTAATATTGAAACGTATGGAGAGTATGAGTTACTAATATCTTATAGATTCAGCAGCGGAAATGAGATTGCACAAATATGATAGTAAATAAAAGTTAGGAATGCAGTAAGAAATATGCAGAGGAAAGATAAGAGAAGAACTGCAATCACAAACACCAAGATTTATAGTGGTTCGGTGCACTCCCAGCACCTACGTCCACTCCTCAAGCCTAGCTTGAGATTTTCACTATAACCCAGCAGATTACAGCCTCATTATTTTATGGGCTCACAATCAAAAATCCAGTTGGTTTTTCCAGGCAACCAACCAAAACCTTTTGTTTTTCGGAATCACAAACAACCCAGTTGGTTTTCAGACAAACCAACCAAAAACTTTACACCGTTTGTTTTTCCAGGCTCACAAACAACCTAGTTGGTTTTTAGATGAACCAACCAAAACTATCACCCTTGTTGAATACACCTAATTCAGCAACTTCCAATCAAGGCTTGAAAGAGCCTTTACAAGTTTCAAATCAATGAAACTGTTATAGCAATAATTAATCCAACTAAAAGAATGTTGTAACTTGAAAACTTAAAGCTTCAGAGCATATAAAAAATAAATCAATGAAAGCAAAAAGCTGAAGCTGATGAAGTAGTTTGCTGTGGAAGGATGATCCAATGTTTGGACAGCAGCTCTTCACGATGCAGTGAGAAACTTCAACTCATCTCCTCATAAGAGAAAGTTTCTGATTACAGTGCTGGTGAGGAAGATGAACTATTAAGCTTTTCTTCTCTTTTTTTCCGTAGAAACTTTTTGTTTTCAATAGAATCTTTTTTCTTTCCTTCTTGTTTCCATTCTAAGGTTCCCTCGTATTTATAGACAAATTTTTCGGCGAGATTTGAATTCCTTTCTTTTCGTTCTGATGAGAATCTTTTTCTGTTACAGAAGAAGACAAAAATTGTTCATAGCTTCCCGTTGTAGTCCCAGCAGTACAAGGGTCGACTCATGTATCTCAAGGGTCGACTCATATGTTCTTTCTGGATCGACACTTCAAATCGTGGAGAGAGCTTTTGCTGTGTCAACTTCAAAGGGTCGACTCTTAATTCTTAAGGGTCGGCTCATCTTCATCAGGAGTCGCCTCTTTAAACACAAGGGTCGGGTCACGCTTTAATTTTTCGGCCGATGCTGAGACTGAGCAGGGGTCGACTCTTCAATTTCGGGGGTCGACTCATTTTGAACAAGGGTCCACTCTTCAAGCTTTTCTCAGGCGACAAAAAACTTTCTGTTTACTACACAAGGGTCGACTCATGTTTTGCGGGGTTCAACTCTTTGACTGTGTTCCTTGAATAAAACTTATCAGAATCAACTTAAACTTGTCCTTTTTGCTTAGAAGTTGACTCAATTCTTTCAAATAGAGAACTTTAGACTTCTTCTCTGATCTCCATGGACTAGATTAAGATCAATTCCTTTTAGAACATGTCCAATGAGATATTTGCGAAGAACTTAAGATTTTGCAGTGCTTCAATTCTTCTGATTTTTTTTGACTTATAAAACTTCACAATTAAGCCAATGTCATTAGTACACAACATGATCTGAAGTATTTTGTAATCATCAAAATTCATCCTTTAGGGTTGACAAATTGTTTAATAGGAAATAATGTTGAACTTAAATTTGGGATAGTAGCATGGATAGTTAATATGTAAGATGACTGAAACTTGTGAGTATTAAAATACCCTATCTTGGAGGCTATCCAATGAAGAGATCTACTTGCCTTGAGATAAGGGCAATTAAGGTCAAATCATAACTAAATAAACTCAGATTGAATCAGCATACAACCTCATAATTCCAAGCCAAGCAAAAATATTAGATAATGTTCAATCACATGTCACTCCATAATGGTCAAATATATGTATACTATTATACATATATTATGTATTAGATAAATAGAAAACCTTTGGATAAATAATGTTTCATTCCTTAAATCAATGAAACATTAATTATAGCTTGAAATCAAGCTTGCACTAAGCTAGATTCAAGCTCGAAATGAATGTAGCTTGATATATGAAGATCAAGTTCATGAGTTAAGCTTGTGCTATTAACCATGATATTAATTTTTTGTTACCTAACCATGATATATTTGGAGGATTTTGAGAGTCTAAGCTCAATGAGGAAATGATAAATAGGAAGAGGAAAGGAGGTGATCTTATGGGAGCTTGACCAAAGGAATATAGCATTGTTAGTGATGTGTCATGGACTCATAGCCTAATAGCTCAAGCTATTAGATGAGGACGACCAGCCCGAGCTTATAAACGATATGGCACCCATCTAGTCAGTCGATGTGGGACTATGACAATCTCCCTTACTCAACCTTATGATGCCCTCATCATGCATTGGCTAGTACTCGAGAAGGAGGCTCAATAACTTGTATCCCAGTGAAGGACCACATTACTGATAAGGGTTATACGAGATTGGCTCTAATACCACCTGTCTTAGATTCACAAAGCAAAAGCTTAAGTTTTTGGATTATGAGTCTAAAAAATAAGCTGGAGATAGAGGGGAGTGCTGAAGAGAAAGATAAGCTCAATTTTGGCTTGTTTTGACTTATTTGGCGAGACATCCAAATTGGCTACCAATTGGAGATTCAACTCCTGGCATCACTTCCATTGTCACTTTTTCCATGTCCCATAGGTAAGCTTGGCTTGTAAGATCCTTTTTTAATGTTTTACCTTGTCAATAAATAGACTCATTTTGCTTAGGCAAATTAATATCTCTACTTAATACAATGTAGACATACCAATGAGATCAGTGGGTATCTATGGGGATTCGGGTGGGGAAGGGGAGAGAACTTAAGTAAGACGTCATGGAATGGAGCCTAAACCTTGATTATCACTTTTTCTAGTAGAAATAACAACACATATATCTACAAAAAGCCAATGGAGCTATATAATCTCAATAATGGTCATTGCCATAGCATGCAACTCATCTTTTGCTCAAAAGAAAGAGAGTTGTTAGTTATCTTGGACTTCCAAGAAATGAGGGAAGAACCAAGAAATATGGAAAATAATGTAGTTCCAATCTACTTAATCACTAGCCCAAGTCACATTAGAGAAGGTAGAAGAGCTATAAGCTATAAGCTAGAAGAGCTAGGGAATGGTGAACGTGAGTTAGTAGCAGGAAGATAACGAAGGTATAAGATGCACAAAATGAACTGATGTTAGGGAAAATACAAACTTCTTGTAATGAGCAACATAAACAATATCTAGCTTGGAGACAGTGAGGTCAACAAGGCTAGCCATAAGAAGGTGATACTAAGAAGGATCAGGAAGAGAAGTACCAAAGTTAGGCCATAAGTGATGATTGAGTTTTAATGTAGTCTCATCATTGCATGTTTTGAGTAAGACGATACAAGGAAGCCAGCATATGATACGTGATATATATTAAGACTGACCACAACTCACCAAAGGGGCCGCCCAACCAAAGCTCGCTACGAAGCCAAGGCGCCACCAGTCAGGGCCAGCCACTTGGCACGTCCGAAAGAACCCAGCTAGAATTTCAAAATCTTCTCACAACTGGCAAAACCCTAGCTGAGATTCGAGACAATCTTCGAAATCACACCGACCTACCAGGTAGGGTGCGATTCTAGCCTACCAATCCTGGCCTACTAAACCTGGCCGATCCATATGCCAGAACTCCATGGCGATAGGCTCTCGCTTTCACCTATACAACCAACTCTTTGGGGGATGTTTCAGATAAGTGCTCATGTTCCCTGACTATCATCTTGACCAAGGAATCGAAGGGTCCCGTGCTAGACACATCCCAACAAGAGGATTTCCTCATCTGTGTTGTTTTAGGTTGGAGTATAGAGGCGGACCAGCAACTTGGCAAATGCCACCCGCATTAGAACTCAACCTGGCATGGTCCTAACAGCCGATCGTCGAGCCCTCCAGTACTAATGCTTCATTCGCTCGACGCTTAGAGTAGGCCGATTCAAAGCGGCAACAAATTGACGCTAGAGAAAGGGTCTGAACCTTCGAACTTGTGGAAAATGAGGGCACATCCCACATTCTTTTTTTGCTTGATCTGAGCACCTTCGGCAACAATCTGACCAGTCAAATGCATCCCACTATGAGCACCGATGAAGATGCTCTCAAGCATGACATGGCAATGTGAATAGATTTTGAAAGTCTTAAGAAGTAATGTAGTGGTCCATGATGGATTATTAAAAATTGTCAACTAAGATTTTGCTTGACATGCAATGTGAATAGACATAATCCTGTCACCAACATATAATAAAAGATTAGTATAGCCTCTATAAGTAAATCAGGCAAACATGGCAAGATCATGGGGATCCTAAGTAAAACTTGCACCAATGACAGTGCAATCGAATCGCTCAAAAAGTGCATGAGGAAACTCAAATAAACCGAACAAGACAAATGTGTAACGAAGGATGGAAAAGCTGAAGTGATGGTACTATATAGAGGCCCTCATAAATATCACCATGAAGAAACACATTCTCAGCGGGTCTTCGACATGCTCAGCATGTACTACCAGCTAGTTCAGACATCTTGGAGGGTGACTCGGCTACGGTCATCAGCTAGATTCAGAGAGGTTCGAGGGTCGCTGTCAGTGACCATCTATTGCTTCACGACATCTGAATGATGATAAGGGATGAAGGGATTGTCCAGGCTAAGCATGTGTTTAGAGAAGCCACTGGGGCTGCGGATTGGGTGGCCATCTACGTGGCCAACCACGCCGATAGCACCATGTGGGCTGGGGATGAGGAGCTGCCTCAGGAGCTCTGTGATATTCTATTTTCCGACTTTATTGGATGTATCTGGAAGAAGCTACGCACCTCTACGAGCAAGTAAACTACCTATCTGGGAATTCCCTCTTATCTTAAGAAGCAAGCCAACCCAACCAACCTGACGAGAGGTTCCCTGCTTGCTCTCCGATCATAGTTCTATGAAGTGGCTGATTTTTGACTTCGTAACCTGAGTTTAGGCTGTCGTGTGAGTCTAAGGCAAGCGTGCTAATGCGTGCTAGGAGAAGTGGTGAGCTAATGCGGGCGTACTTGCTGCTATTAGAGGTGCGAAGCGGAGATGAAAGTCACAGTTGTTTGCCCGGCCGGGTAAACTTCAGAGTGGAAGGTCCCAAGTGGGCGAGGTCCCCGAAGAGAGGGCGAACCCCTAAACGGAGCTACCGGGGTTGCGCGCGAGAGAGTCAGAAAAGAGGTCCCGATCAGGCACTACAGGAACACAATCCCTGGAAAGAAGCTCAAAGTAGGACATGCCAAAGTGGGAGAGTCGCAAGCATAGGGGCTTTATCCGTAAGTGAGTGGCCAGTTAGAGCATGGAGTTGAGAGACCTCAGTCATACACGTGTTGTATGAATTACCTGTTGTAGCAAAACAAAAAAAAAAACACATTCTTCATGCCAAGCCGGTAAAGAATTAAGTGATCAACAGAAATTATAGAAATAAATCTTTACAATAGTCATATGAGCCACCAGTGCAAAAAGTCTCCTTGAAGTCATCCCTATGCTCTTGCTAAAACTCTGAGCTACTAAACGATCCTTATAATAATAAATCTGCAAGAGAAATAGAAACTTTGGCAGTGTCACGCCCCAAACCTATAATCTATGTTCGTGCGACATGGTCGCATGCTCTAACAGATTTATTATAACACCTTTCGACTAGCTTTTTTGGATAAGATCCTTGATTGAGTTTAAATAGAGGGTGTATGTGAGGATCCATGCGGGCATGTATTTAATCCAACATTAGTTATGCATTGAGTAGATCTTAGATACTTATATAAGATCTGACTAGCTTTTTTGGATAAGGTTCTAAGTTGTTATAGCTAGGAAGCAATAGTACAAGGTCCCTAGTGTCAATGCGCTCAAGAGTAGCAAACTCTTTAGGCCATTGTGTGCCACTCAAGACACTACAAAAAAATGGAGTTTTACCGACCCATTTTTGCCGACACTTTTTACAAGCGTCTGGCGATTTTCGGTCTAGCCCCAACATATGCTGACGCTAATTAGCGTCGTGGTAGATTGTGGTCTAAGAAGCGGGCCGTTCCTCTCCTCCTTCCTCCTCTCCGGTGATGAACCGTACATATTAATATTGTGTGGGTGCGGGTTGTCGTCGGCAGCGAGAGAACTTCCCTCTCTCCGAAGAAGAGCGCTTCGGGAATGCAGGAAACGGCGCCAGCCAGGATTCTTCCTTGGCTGGAAAGCGAGAAAAAGGACAAGGAGACGCCATGGCCCCTCTCTCGTCTCTTACAATGCCGATGCTTCCATCCCTTCCCTCCTTTAAATCTCCCCGCCTTCGAGTTCGGAGATGCTCCAAGAACCCTAGTTCTCGGCTTCTTTTCGGGTTTCTTGTCTTCTCCAGGTTCTTGCCGATTCCCTGGCTGAAAGATCGGACTAGTGCATTCGCCGGAGGCGCGGAAACCCTGGGGATCGAGGGATTTCTTGGAGAAAATGATTTGATTTCGAGACATTTTGTGGTTGTTGAGGTATATGATTCTTTCATGAAACCTAGCTTGTGTTTCTATGTAGAGATCTTTCGGCAAACAGTGCTTCTTGTTAATATCTCTTAGGCTTCTTGGATATGCTCTAGAAATATTAGCTCTCTGGACCCCTAATATCTTGAACATCTGTTGTGTCTGATGGTAGATTTGCTGGAGCTGAGTTCTTGCTGCGGAAACCCTCGGAATTGAGATGTTTTGTGGAGGAAACGCTGTAGTTATTGAGATACGACAAACCCTTGTTTGAGGTTATTGCTTGGTTGTCTTTGTGAAATTGCAGTCGTTGGTATGTGCTGCTTGTGAGGCCGCAATCAGAGCGGAAAAGATATGCATTTTATTCTAGGAAAAGAATGAATACTTCAGTCCATACAAGATGAAATGAAAAATCTACATAAATAGAGAGGTGCAGAGAAAGGAGGAAAAGAGGAGGAGAAATGGTAGGGATCGTAGCACACTTCCAAGGCTATATGACGAGACCCCAACCCTCTCTTCTGGTACCACTTCTTTCCCTTTTGCTCTCCTTCCTGCATAAAAACAAAAAGCTTTCCTCTGTTCTCTATTCCTCCGTTGATTTCTCTGCTTCTCTTTTGTGTTTTCTGTTATGTTTTTCTCTTTTATTTGCTTTCCCTTCTCACTTCTTTGAGCTTTGATGAAGCTGGTAGCTTGTGTAGATGGGGCATCCATGTGAGGATGGTTTAGTAAGAGATCCCTTTTGGGGTTGTTGACTTCTATTTTCTTGTCATTTGATGTTTTTCCCAGTGGATTTGTAGTGATAGAAATGGGTTCGCCCGTATGCATGAGATATTGGAATTTTTAATTTTTTTTTAATAGACTTGGATTATGGCGATTTCAAATGATCCTAGGACTCGTGTATGTTCATCTGGAAGTGATAAATATGAGACTGTCAAATAAATTTCTCCATATTTAATAGAATATAAAGGGTACTCAAACAGGAAAGTCTTTGCCTTGGGCTTTTCTTAATCAGGGGACCAAAAATTTGAATGGAGTCTAGAATTATGATGATGTGGGACCGTCGAGGTTAGGATTTACTTGGAATCATTTTTCTTGCTTGGAATTTAGGTGTGTCCTTCACATTAGAGGGAAAAAATTAATCTAGGTGGTTGTGTTGCTTTTCTGCCACAGGTTTGCTGCAGAGATATTTCATGACTTGCACGAAGAAGTGATGGCCACGGCTGCTAGAGGGCATGGACTGATGCTTCGTGTCCAGCAGCTAGAGGCAGAATTTCCATCAATCGAGAAGACCTTCTTCACTCAGACAAATAATTCAAGTTTCCCTTGCAATGATGGTTAGCGTGCATTTGTAAATTCTTCAATAATGCTAATTTGTTGTTGTATTTTTAAGGTCACAAACAAAGTTTAAAAAAACATAGGTCTGTTCGCAGTTTGGTTAAGCTGATGCAGGTTCACTTAAGTAGTTTTAGGAATTAACCACTCTAATTATTGAAAAAGGAGCTTAGTTAAAAACTTTTATTACGTATTAGGTTGAATTGTTGTTTTGTATCTTTTCTCTTAATTGATTATCCTGAAACATTAAAGAAGAAGCAATATTGTGACATCAGAACTGGTAAGAATGTTAATCCCTTGGAAGCATCCAAGTTCCAACATTTTAGTTCATATATATTCTTATGATTGTTGTTAATGTGACCATGCTGTAGGCATTGACTGGCATGCTAATATTCAATTGGATCAGAATCTAATCACGCAAGGAGATATGCCTCGTTTTATCGTGGATTCTTATGAAGAGTGTCGTGGTCCACCTCATTTATTTACACTGGACAAGTATGATGGTGACACCGGGACCTCATCTGCGATATTTAAAAGTTGTCTTTGATGACCCGTCCTTGGTCCTTCAGGTTTGATGTTGCTGGCGCCGGTGCATGTTTAAAAAGATATTCTGATCCCTCTTTCTTTAAGGTGGTGTTAGCCTCCTCTGGAATGCTGGAAACAGAGCTCCCAAGAGAAAAGAAAGCTCGTAAGACCAAGGTAATATATTAAAAAGTAGATAATGACAATATGACACATTTGCCATGTTAGGATTGTGATACGGCTTGTCTGGAGTTTCTTGAGAGTTCTCTTGAAGAGAAACAAGTAAATAAATTAATTTATATATATGGTTTTTCTTTTTTTTTAGATTCCTGAGACTTCAAAAGCTCATAGAGATGATGATGATGGAGCTGAATCCCGTCCTTGATACCTTCTAGACTTGTATATGTTTCTTATTTTGCAAAGTACATTGTAATTCTAAGATATGACAATTTAAATATTTTGAATGATTTGAATGTTTGTCTCAATATAAATGTAATACAGGTTCATATTGTTATAATGTATTTTTATAATTTACATTCGTATTTTTATTTTTTTAAAAAATAGCAATCCCGACGCTTTAAATCATTGGTAAATAAAAGTTGTGGCACGCCTATGCCCCTACGCCGACGCTTTAAAAACTTTTGCCACTCCGGTATCGCCGACGCTTTTGCGACGCTATAAACGTCGGTAAAGATTATAAAAAGCGTCAGGAAAGATGAATTTTCTTGTAGTGAGAGTATCAATAGCCGTGTTGAAAGCTCTAGGCTCCTTATATATGTTAATGGCAAATTCAAAGTCTGAAATCTAGTAAAAAACACCTAGGAGCCAGGAGGGAGACATAGAGAAGAGCTTAGTTGCAGCTCAAGAAAGATGCTAGGGATAACGATGCTCAGGAGGGAGAGCGACCACTAGGTGAATATTGCAAGCTAATAACTTGTTAGGAGTACCATAAACAAGTAGGAGTGGTATCTGATGCCAAGGCCCGGGTTGCTAAAGGAGAAGGTTAGTTCAGAGGCTCAGGGAAGCATGGAACATGGGAGCTTGGAGTAGACATGGATGAATCTACAATCAGAAGATCCAGAACGACAATGTTGAGCACTAGAATAAGACCAGAGACTGCCGACGAGGAAGAATGATAAGAAATATTCCCATGAAAAATAACATCACAAAAGATATGCATGCACCAAACCATAGGATTACAACATCCAAATCTTTTATGTTCGAGATCATAACCTAGGAAAACACATCGAGTAGATTGAGGAGAGAGAGTTTGGTGCATTCAAAGGAAACTAGAAGAACAAAGCAACTATAACGGAAAACTCAGATTATCACATCTTGGAGGACTCACTACGATTAAGGTTACGAAGAACAAAGTACACTGAATATTGATGAGATAGACAATCTGAGCAGTGTTAGCCAGAAATGAGGAGGACCAGAAGCAAAAGAGAATGAGCTGTCTCGATAATGTAAGGATGCTTTTGCTTAGCTATACCAATTTTTTTGGAGCGCCATAATAAGAGAGCAAGGAAGAGTCCCTCCAGAAGCTAAGAAGTCAGAAAGTCATGAGATAAATACTAACGACCAGAATTGGGAGGAGGGTCTTAATGGCTTAAAGGAAATGAGCGGGAACAATAGCAATAAAGTATTTGTAAATCTGGCATAGCAGTAAGCAAGAAAGAAAGAATGCAGCAAATAAATCCATGTAAAAATAAAGTAATCATTAATAAAAGTGATATAGTATCTTTTTCAACCATTTCAAACAAGTATCCGAGTGAATCAATTCAATAGGTAAAGCAGAAATAGAGTTACTAGACTGAAAAGGGAGTTCTGCATGTTTTCCTAAGACACAACCTTTGCAAGATGGCATATCTAGACTAGATGCAGGATCTAAACCTTCAGTATGAATAAGGGCAGTAAGATGAATCACAGAGACAGCCAATGCGATGATGCATGCCAAGACTCAAAGCTAAGGGTAGAGGAAATGTCTGTAATATGTGACCAAAGAGGTAGGCTCATTGAAACAGTTCATCAAATATACTCAGAAAACTAATCAGACTACTGGATTTGCTAATCTCGCACATAACAAGATGTGACATTGTAACAACCCAGGATCTCACCCAAAATGGCTAGTCGGAAGGTATTATTTGAGTTCCTTGATCCTGTATAAGTACCCAAGATCTATCCAGCGAATAACCGATGTGGGGCTAAACACACGCCCGCACGGATCCTCACATACTCCCCCCATTCAAGCCCTAACGTTCTCGTCAGGCTAAGGGTTCATATCTATTCAAATCTAATCACAAACACCAAGATTGGCCCGTGGTCAGCCCTAATGGATCCGTGCTGCAGTGTCTCCTAATCTACATAGGTTATGGGCCGGGTCCGCTCTGATACCATTTATAACAACTCAGGATCTCACCCAAAATGGCTAGCCAGAAGGTATTATTTGGGTTCCTTTATCCTGTATAAGTACCCAAGATCTACCCAGCGAATAACCGATGTGGGACTAAACACATGCCCGCACGGGTCCTCACATACTCTCCCCGTTCAAGCCCTGACATTTTCGTCAGGCTAAGAGTTCAAATCTATTCAAATTTAATCATAAACACCACGATTGGCCCGTGGTCAACCCCAATGGATCCGTGCTGCAGTGTCCCCTAGTCCACATAGGTTATGGGTCGGGTCCGCTCTGATACCATTTGTTATTACCTAGGATCTCACCCAAAATGGCTAGCCAAAAGGTATTATTTGGGTTCCTTGATCCTGTATAAGTACTCAAGATCTACCCAGCGAATAACCGATGTGGAACTAAACACACGTCCGCATGGGTCCTCATAGACATCAAATGAAATAAGACATTCATGATCAATAAGCTGACTACCAAATAGTAAATCAACGTATAAGGTGGGCATATGCAGATGGAGGGAGTAAAGTGGGCGGTTTTAGCAAAAAAAAAAAAAAAAAAAAGTGGGCGGTTTTGAGGTCACCTTGCTAAAACAGTTGTCTTAGGATACCGTCAGTGGTAACAGTACGAGGTTGAAAAGGAGATGATGCAGAAATACTAAGAAAAGATTCATATAGAGTCATATGATAGGAAGCACTGAATTCTATGATCCGGGTCAGGGAAGACTTAGATACACCTGAAGTGCCGGTATTAGAGAAAGTAGGGGAAGCATGCTCAAGTGATAAATTCAGTGCTAGCCGTCTGCTGAGCAAACTGAGCGGAGAACTCTAGATAACAGCTAGAAGAAGTCAAGGACACATTAGAATTAGAATCTGGTGTTAGTGGTGTTTCCATATATGATCTTATCGTCACTTGGATGTTGAAGAAAGCTACAAGACATAAAAGTTGGCAGAGAAATACCAACGAGCAGGTAGCATGCAGTTCTCGTCAGCAATAAAAACTTGGAATTAATGCTCTCGTACGAGCCTAACAAGGAAGGGATTCAAATTTGGTGGCCGGACAATAACTGCACCTTCGTTGTAGGCTATGGAACAGTGAACAATCAAGGCCAATCAAGACTCGGAGAATTTGGTGCTCAATGTTATTTGAGACCTTTCATCGAACGGATTGTGCGCAAGAGTTCTGTTGCCGATTTTGGCCCAAAATGAAGCCAATCAAGACTACACGATGCTTTGAAATGCCTTTCCTGGATGATCAAGTGGTTTGAAGATGGCTGGGATCAAGGCACGAATCAAGTGCAATAAGAGGACCCGAGCACAAACCAGCAGAGAATGCTTCACTGATTTCAAACAAAGTCCGGCAAAGAATGAGACTTGGAGATGTACATTTAGTGATTAGGGAATGAGATCAATACATAAATGTTGGAAAAATAGATTGATAGTTGGACAGACACAGATGCAATGGCTCTAATATCATGTTACAATAAGGCATGGGTTGTGAAAAATGATGTTGTTACATTAGAGTAACCTCAAGAGTATATATGACCATACTAGACCGGTAGTGAGGCTACCACCGAAGAGTAAATACCCAAACATATGCAGATATAAAATCTAGGTCTCCAACATTTTCTATGATATTTTATATCCATTAAATTTATCCGAACAGCTTATCAGAAACATTCTCCCCACCATTAGAATTTCCAAGGAAGGCCTAACTCACATAAAATACCCATTGGAACAAGATATATGCAAAGGGGCTTTAATAAATTTAGTCCTCCATCGGCTATGCACAAAGTTAATTTTGGATATTTATATAAGACCAAAGAATCCAAATAGCATCTTCCAACTAGCTTTTTTTGGATGATGTCCTAATTTATAACAATTAGTGCAAACCTGACTCATGGCCCATAGCAACGGCTCTAATCATGGCATTTTTTATTAGATTTATGGTATTCGTTATTTGATTTGAATGAATTTGGATGCTTTACTTTGGCAAGGACGCCAAAGCTTCAACTAGGTGAGTATGTGAGGAGCCGTGAGGGTGTGTATTTAATCTCATATCAACCATGCACATGATAGATTTCTGGTACTTATACAAAACTAAGGAACCAAAATAATATCTTCTGCTAGCTTTTTTAGATGAGGTTTTAGGTTATTACAAAATGAATTTAGATCTTTAGCTTGGTAAGAATGCTAGAAGGCATTTGTTTAGTCACACGTCAACTACGCACCAGATTTTTGATACTTATATAGTATAAAGAAACTCAAATAATAGCTTTACTTAGCCTTTTTAAGTAAGGCTCTGAATTGTTATAGAAATAGTATCAGAGTGGACTAGGTTCACGGCTCATGTAGATTGGAATACATTGCAGCACGAGTCCATATAGGCTAACCTTAGGCTAATCATAATATTTGTGATCGGATTTATGATACTTGCAAATAGATTTGAATAAATTTAGACCATTATCCTAGCAAGGACATCAAAGTTTAAACAAGAGAGAAGGGTTACGTTGGCTGTGAGGATCCCTATAGGATTGTGGTGTCCCGCATTTACTATAAACTGGGTAGATCCTGCATACTTATACAAAGGTAAGGAACTTAAATTATATTTTTTGGTTAGTCTTTGTCCATGAGGTCTGTAGGTTCATGTAAACTAGCACATACTACTAAAAGAGCCTATTTGGATTGACCACATGCTGATTGTGATGTTTATAATTAGATTTATGGTACTTGTGAATATATTTTCATCTTTTTGCTTGTCGTGAGGGCGTGCATTTACTCCCATATTGGCTATATATAAGACAGATTTTGGATACTTATGTAGAGCTGAAAAACCCAAATCATGCCTTCTTAGCCTTTTCGGATGATATCCTAGGTTGTTACAGTAATCTTATGAATAATTTAAAATTTTAAGCAAATTTTCTGGATGGATGCACAGCTTTTATATGGTTTTCTCTAAAAACACCATCATGTCCTTTTTTCTGTGCTTCATGTCCTTTTTGTAGTCCTTTATCAATGTGTATGTTGAACACTTTTTAACAGGAAACAAGTATTTTAGGGGACGGATGATAGTTTGGTATTCAAAAGTATTGCAAATATCTACTTACAATTGAATTAGAAATTGAATGGCTTGTCCTTCCCCTTCACAAATTGTTGTCATTTGAAATAATCACAGATGAAGGGAATCATAGAGTTAACACCAAGCCTGTTTTGACAATAAGACTCTGAAAATTGCCTCATATTTATCTTTAATCTTTAATTTTCTAATATAGAATGGGCGAAGTTTTTCACTTCATATTTTGTCAGAAAAAAGAATTACTTCATATTTCTATCTTATAAACTAGGTATCTTTCTTCACTTAAATAAATGCATTCAACATAAACCAGGTTGCATACATCATTGACACAATTATTGCGCTTGGTACTACACGCTAGCGTATTTAACAGAATCATTGATGATAAACTTTTAAAAAAGAAACATTGATACTACGTTCATACGTTATTGAATTCTGCTGAGAACAGAGTCAACTTATTGTTGTCAAGCCATGACATATTTTTTCTTGGTAACATCAAGCCATGGCATACAATTGCTATAAAAGAATCAAATTCAGCTACAGATAATATTTTTTCTCCTCTTTAGCTTTAGTGAGCGGTGATCTCATCTCTCGAAGCCTTCGTTCTCCAGACAGCATCTTAGCAAATCTACAATAAATATTCATTAAATTGTTAGTACCCTGTATCAGAAACTACACTTGAATGTATGTATGTATACACACAACAGGACATGCATTCACAAAACACACTCACCTTGTAAGAGCTTGCTCGTTGGTTTCTTCGGACAGCGGTTCACAAACGCCTGTCTCAAGATTTGTCCTGATAGCAGGTTTTTTAAGTATCTCTTGGCCGATCTTAACGAGACTATTCAAGTTTTTCTTTGTGGAGATATCGACAGAAGAAATGGTTCCGCTTAATGTGTCATCCTGTATTGTAAACAAATGAAATAATTTAGCAGTACTCAATGTGGAGCTTGAACCCTTGAGCCTCATTCTTACACAGATTGACAAGGTGCTCTCTCTCTCACACACACACACACACACACACACTCACACTCGTACACATACATGGACATGCTCTTTTGCCAACTGTGAGGACCGGCCATTCAGCAGCCTATACCCAGTTGGGCCTGTGGGCTAGCCCAATGTAGCCAGCCATTTTGGAGGTCGCCACCTCCTCTTTGGGGAGGTCCTACTGTCAATAGAGGGGATGGACAGCTGGCTGCTGGAAGGGACAGCTGCCAGCAGCTTGAGCAGTTACCATCATTTAAGAAACCCCAAACCCCCCTCTCTGTCCTCCTCCTCCTCCTCCCACAGAACGGAGTCTGAGTCTCAGAACCGTCGGCCTAGGCGTTGAAGCAAGGATCGTCGCTAGTACTCCCCAGAAGCTAGGTAAGCCCCCATGCCTTCTCTTCTCCTGATTTATTCAGAATAACAAAGAAAGAAACAAAGAAAGAAACAAAGGAAGAAAGAAGGGAGGAAGGGGGCTGCTGGCAGGCCGAGGGCCACCGGCGACGGCCACCGGCTTCGGCCGCGATTACTGTCGGCACGGGCGTCGGCTGCTGGCAGGCCGAGGGCGTGGCCGCAGGCTCAGCCGCAGGCACGGCTGAGGACGCCGCGAGCCCGGCCACGGGCACCGCCGGCCATGGCCCGGCCCTCCCAAGCGCGCTTCCGTCTTTCACGGGAGAAGAATAGAGAGAGGAAGAAAGAGGGCTTGGGAGCGAGAGAGAATATGGGAGGTTTGAGAAGGAAAATCGAAGAAGAAGGAGAGGAGAGGAAAAGAAGAGAAGGAAGAGGGGACTCACCCGTGTGCGGCCGTGAGCGTCGCCGGCGCCGTTGGTCCCCTCCGCGGGCTCTTCCCCTCCCGAGCTTTCTCTCTCCTCCACAGGAAGAAGAGAGGGCCGACCGCCGCGGGCGTAGCCGGCGCCGTCGGCCTCAAGCCCCCCCCCCCCCCGAGCCTCGGCAGAGGGTCGCCCCTCTTCGGTCACAGAAGGCGAGAGAGGGGAAGGGGAGAAGAAGAAAGAACGGGAGGAGAAGGGGAAGCTTCGGGAAGGAGAAGAAAAGAAACAGTGAAGAAAAAGAAAGAAAAGAAAAAGAAAAAGAAAAGAAAAGAAGAAAAAAAAAAAAGAGAAGAGAAAAGAAAAGAGTGGGTTAATGGGTCGGAATCGGGTTCGGGTCCGAAACCCGTTAAGCCCAATAATAAGAAATTGATTTAGCCAATTGAACCTGAACCCGAGCCTAATTAAATTGGGCTAAGTCTGGACGAGCCCAAACTGCCAAATTGGGTCAAATCCGAACCGAATTAAGCCCAAATTGATTTGGGTCCGAACCCAATTAAATTGAGTTAGTTCCAGCAGACTCAATCTGGTTTTAAATCGAACCCCAAAGGCTTCAAATTGGACTTGGGCTAGATCCTTGGATGGGATCCAGGCAAGTAAGTTCATAGTGTGATGAACTGAGAAATTATATAATAAATAAATAGAAAATAATGTAATTCCTATGATGTTGTTTTAGGTAATTAAGGATTTGTCACCTGGATTTGAGAAATTTGAAAAGCGAATCACGGTAAGTAATCTATTTTAATTTTATTGTGGATCATGTGAGTACTATGTTTATTAAGATTTTAAAGTGTTATTCGTGTATATATTTCATGAATGGGTGTATTATAAAATGTAAGTAACCTATCCTAATCTTCTATGGATCATGCATGTAATTGACCTGTCCCAACTTTATTGTGAATTATGTATCTTGAGTTATGAATTATGCACATGTATATGAGTGGTATGTTCTAGCCATATAATGTATGATTATGCATGTATTGAGCTTATGCAGATTTTATTATGCATGCAAGATGAATTGGGTTACATTGCTATGTAATTGTGATATCCATATGAAATAAGATAATGAATTGCATCTAGTTATGTGCACTGCTTGCAAGGGGTACCTAAGGGTTTTTATTGCTACGGGCCGAATGCAACTGAGCCGGCCTTGCCAGTGGCCGATAATGACTGAGCCAGCCCCGCCAGTGGCCGACTAATAACTGAGCAGGCCCCGCCAGTGACCAATAATGAATTCGCCGTAGCATCTATGAGGTACTACCTATACGAAGCATTGTCTACTCTTAAGAGCTACTGACCCAATGTAACTGAGCCGGCCTTGCCAGTGGCCGAGAATGACTGAGCCAGCCCCGCCAGTGGCCGCCTAATAACTGAGCCGGTCTCGCCAGTGGCCAAGAATGACTTCGCAGTAGCATTTAAGAGCACGACCACGGCATGCCGGGGGGCACGGTTTTCATATGCATACTTTATGAAAATGATATTTGAAGCATGATCATGAGGCTCATTTCAGAGCCTGGGTATATGAGGCGGGTGTTTCCAAATCCTGCAGATGCGTTTTGGGGAGAAGCAAAATCGGTGAGGGGTGAAGGACGCTTGCGTGAAGCCCCGGAACCGGCCAACATCTGGCAGGGGAGCCCCGTGTTTCCCCCTCATGTGGGCCCGATAGTCACGTGCCCTGCGCAGGCGGGCCGTGACATTTATGAACGTGCCTGACCAAAGCATACATTGTTTTTCAACGGGTTTTGAATATATCATTATGAAATGTTGTATTTTGCTATAACCGATATCTCCTTTAAATTGCATACATATTATGCCATGAAGATGATTAGTTAAATATGCATGTCAGCTTCTCAAACCCTGCATAAACATGGTTACCGTTATGTTCGATCCGGTAAGATTATGTATGATTACTTACTGAGCCGTGTAGCTCATATCCGTTCATTTACTTTTTCTTTCAGATCCTCACCACTGATAGCTGCCAGAGACACGTTAATTTGGTATCAGGGCTTCTGGGGTAAAGCAAGTATACTTTTGTGTACATAAACTATGTAGAAGCTCTGTATTTGGGTACTGACCAGCATGTTGTACTAAGAATGCTTTCATATGAAAAGATTCGGTTGGTTTGACTACCCTATTACCCAGGTATGAGGCTGCGTGCTATTGCGGGTAGTAGTCGGCAATAGCACGGCCGTGTCACGGATCCGGGTCCGGGGCGTGACATTTTCGTGGTATCAGAGCAATAGGTTAACCATGAGTAAAAATTTTAAGCTTTAATAAGGAAATGGGTAGTTAAGTCTCATTTAGTGAGATTCCGCATAACCGGAAAGGAAAGAAAAGATTTTATTGGTCGTATCATCGGTCAGTCACGAAAATTGCTTGACACAAATATTTTGACAGGTGATAATGAGCAACAAAAAGAAAGAAGCTAGGGCTAATACAAAGCCATTCTAGGGGCATGATTGTGACAGGTATGGTATTAGAGCTTAAGATTTAAGACTACTAAGGATTTTGGTGTTTTGAATCAGAATGCTAACGAGCCATGCCAAAATAAGAAAAAGCTATTTTTGGAGATTTCTCGACGGAGTAATTTGTATTTTGGATTATGATTAAATTAGATTTTGACTGATGTTAAGTGGAATACTAGCCATGGAATATTAAAGTACATTGTGATTATTTATGTATCAGTATATAGGTGATATTGGAAGTTTAACTTGGTACTGGGTACTGTGGATGATACTTCTAGTTTGAAGTTAATTATTTTGATGACAAGATAGGGTTTATTCATAAGTTGTTTAATGCTTGGATAAGGAAAGGTTTTATATTCTTCGGGGATGAAATTTGTATGACAATTATGCATGAAACTATTATATAGAAAGAAAGTATATTTGAGAATGAGATTTAAGAGTTTCTCCTTGTTTACTTGGAATGTGAAATATTAGATCTTTGCAAATTATAATGCAAGATTAATATTTTGATTGGAAGTCATTTAGTAAATTCCGAGAATAATTTTCAATGTTGAAGAATATTTTAGGCTCAAATGTTCTACTATGGATAAAGTGCAGTAGTTTGTGATCCTGTGATAATCAATTAAATGAATATTAGTTTGAAGTTTTGACCAAAAAAAAAAAAAAAAGAGAGAAATGATGATGACATGGGGTCATTAGGAAATGCGAGCGGAATCAGCAATAGAGTTGATATGGGAACAGGCCCAATAGCACATGATGTTTCAGGGGTTTGTACTTAGTGACCCTGCTTCTAAGATTTGAAGTAAACTATTTCATCTCTAATAGAAGGGCAATTATTAAATGCTTTCGTTTATCACTAAGAAGCAAGTTTAAATTGTTTCATGAGGAAGCTGAAAGTTATGGATGATAATTCCACATATCATCGTCTAGTGGAAAGAGTACAATAGAAGAAGATTTTTAAATAGAGATCTTACAACAAAAGTATACATCCTTTTCTTTTAACGGGGATGTGAGATCCAGAATCACCTTCTAGCAATGCTAAAGTAGGGCAGATTATTGTTCATGCAATTTAAAGATACCTAATATAAGATTGGGATATTGAGAAATAATTTTCAGAAGTTTACACAATTTCGAGCTTAAAATGTCCTAAGATGACTTGAGAGCTTATCTCGTATTAGGAAAGAAGGCTTATTTTCAATGAATGAAGTTGTTGAAAATGTAAAATTCATTTTAAAGCGTTGTCGCTTTATTTAAGAGGATCTTATGTTGGGATACCCTTTCTTTGCTCGCTCATGGAAAAGTAAAAAGAAGTTTTGGCTAAGTAACATTCGATCAAGATGGAGGAAAGATTTGAAATGCAAATACAGATGAGGAATTAAATAGTTCTGTTTGTAGGCAAATAGTATGTTGATCAAAAGTTATTTGTGAATTCAAAGGAATTTGATCAGAATGCGCAGCGAAAACATAGTGATCTGAATTATTTATCTAAGTTGGCCAGAAGTATTATTCTTTTGATTCGGAAAGTTTTAATAACAAAAGATTTGATCTGTTTTCTTGTGTAGTAAGATTTTTCTTGATAAATAAAAGGAGAATGTTCTGATTTTTGGATAGCACTGTGCTATCCTAGATTCTCCAGTTTTATGTCATGCTAAGAACTTCTTAGCATCTTTTGACATGAATTAATAGATCATCGATTTTGATCTTGGATCTAGAATATGTTGGTATGAACCTTCTCCCTCCTAAATTTGAAGCTTGAATTTTTTTTAATTATATCCATCCTTTATTTGATTGAAAGAAATTGAGGTTGTCAAATTGACTTTGATGAATATCTATCAAGGGTGGATTGAAGTTGTTTATGATCTAATCTTGTGATAGATCGGGTAATCGAGAGCAGTTGATACTTGACAAAGAAAACTCGAAGTTCTTATTCAGAATTGAGATGTAGATTTTGTGTATAAGAGAAAAGTTTGATTTAGATCACCTACCAAAGAATCAAATCTGAAAATGTTAGACCTTATTCTTTTTGATAAGATCTAATGATGAAACTGTATTGATGAATAGAATTATTGAAAAAAAAAAATTTTGAATTAGAATTCTAATGGAGAAAAGTGTTGTTGATTCTCTGAATAATCTGGAGATAGCTATATAATTTCACCAGTGAGTTTTTCTATTGTGGCAATTCCTGGAAGATTTTGAGCATCTTAAATTTAGTATTAACAGATTGATGGTTCCTTAGGGCTTAGACCTGGAATGGCCCCTACACCTAGCTATAACATTTTCAATCTTTCTCTTCGAAAGGGGTTTGAGGGTTTTGCTAGGATAAAGGTTGATCATTAAATTGTAGGCAAAGTTAAGAGAAGAAAGAGGATTATAGATTATGAAAAGTATTTGATGCTAATGCTCTCACCTATTTCTATTAACCTGATTACGACCGTTGTGTGGACTTAATCGAGAGCAATTAATTTTTTGGGCCAAGAATCATAGCATTTAAAATCTAAGGTGGAAGATTAGTCTTCTTTTGGAAGAGATCAAAGAACTCCTAAGTGTCGTAAGTGGAAAGGATTAAGTTTTGAGATGCCATAACTTTGTTTGTCATAATTTTTTTTTATGTCAAAAATTTTTAAGTAGGTACTTCGAGAGGGAGACTAATTGAGATCTTGAGGATGACGTGATTGTTGATACTTTTAAAGCCTGAGCCTTAAGTAAGTAAATTTCGAGGACGAAATTTCTTTTAAGGGGAGAAGAATGTGAGGACCGGCCCATTTCAGCAGCCTATACCCAGTTGGGCCTTTGGGCTAGCCCAATGTAGCCAGCCCATTTGGAGGTCGCCCACCTCCTCCTTTGGGGAGGTCCTACTGTCAATAGAGGGGATGGACAGCTGGCTGCTGGAAGGGACAGCTTGCCAGCAGCTTGAGCAGTTACCATCATTTAAGAAACCCCAAACCCCCCTCTCTGTCCTCCTCCTCCTCCTCCCACAGAACGGAGTCTGAGTCTCAGAACCGTCGGCCTAGGCGTTGAAGCAAGGATCGTCGCTAGTACTCCCCAGAAGCTAGGTAAGCCCCCATGCCTTCTCTTCTCCTGATTTATTCAGAATAACAAAGAAAGAAACAAAGAAGAAACAAAGGAAGAAAGAAGGGAGGAAGGGGGCTGCTGGCAGGCCGAGGGCCACCGGCGACGGCCACCGGGCTTCGGCCGCGATTACTGTCGGCACGGGCGTCGGGCTGCTGGCAGGCCGAGGGCGTGTGCCGCAGGCTCAGCCGCAGGCACGGCTGAGGACGCCGCGAGCCCGGCCACGGGGCACCGCCGGCCATAGCCCGGCCCTCCCAAGCGCGCTTCCGTCTTTCACGGGAGAAGAATAGAGAGAGGAAGGAAAGAGGGCTTGGGAGCGAGAGAGAATATGGGAGGTTTGAGAAGGAAAATCGAAAGAAGAAGGAGAGGAGAGGAAAAGAAGAGAAGGAAGAGGGGGACTCACCCGTGTTGCGGCCCGTGAGCGTCGCCGGCCAGCCGTTGGTCCCCTCCGCGGGCTCTTCCCCTCCCGAGCTTTCTCTTCTCCTCCACAGGAAGAAGAGAGGGCCGGACCGCCGCGGGCGTAGCCGGCGCCGTCGGCCTCAAGGCCCCCCCCCCCCCCTTGAGCCTCGGCAGGGGGGTCGCCCCTCTTCGGTCACAGAAGGCGAGAGAGGGGAAGGGGAGAAGAAGAAAGAACGGGAGGAGAAGGGGAAGCTTCGGGAAGGAGAAGAAAAGAAACAGTGAAGAAAAAGAAAGAAAAAGAAAAAAGAAAAAGAAAAGAAAAGAAGAAAAAAAAAAGAGAAGAGAAAAGAAAAGAGTGGGTTAATGGGTCGGAATCGGGTTTCGGGTCCGAAACCCGTTAAGCCCAATAATAAGAAATTGATTTAGCCAAATTGAACCTGAACCCGAGCCTAATTAAATTGGGCTTAAGTCTGGACGAGCCCAAACTGCAAATTGGGTCAAATCCGAACCGAATTAAGCCCAAATTGATTTGGGTCCGAAACCCAATTAAATTGAGTTAGTTCCAGCAGACCCAATCTGGTTTTAAATCGGAACCCCAAAGGCTTCAAATTGGACTTGGGCTAGATCCTTGGATGGGATCCAGGCAAGTAAGTTCATAGTGTGATGAACTGAGAAATTATATAATAAATAAATAGAAAATAATGTAATTCCTATGATGTTGTTTTAGGTAATTAAGGATTTGTCCACCTGGATTTGAGAAATTTGGAAGCGAATCACGGTAAGTAATCTATTTTAATTTTATTGTGGATCATGTGAGTACTATGTTTATTAAGATTTTAAAGTGTTATTCGTGTATATATTTCATGAATGGTGTATTATAAAATGTAAGTAAACCTATCCTAATCTTCTATGGATCATGCATGTAATTGACCTGTCCCAAGTTTATTGTGAATTAATGTATCTTGAGTTATGAATTATGCACATGTATATGAGTGGTATGTTTCTAGCCATATAATGTATGATTATGCATGTATTGAGCTTATGCAGATTTTATTATGCATGCAAGAATGAATTGGTTACATTGCTATGTAATTGTGATATCCATATGAAATAAGATAATGAATTGCATCTAGTTATGTGCACTGCTTGCAAGGGGTACCTAAGGGTTTTTATGCTACGGGCCGAATGCAACTGAGCCCGGCCTTGGCCATAGTGGCCGATAATGACTGAGCCAGCCCGCCAGTTGGCCGACTAATAACTGAGCAGGCCTCGCCAGTGACCAATAATGAATTCGCCGTAGCATTCTATGAGGTACTACCTATACGAAGCATTGTCTACTCTTAAGAGCTACTGACCCCAATGTAACTGAGCCGGCCTTGCCAAGTGGCCGAGAATGACTGAGCCAGCCCCGCCAGTGGCCGCCTAATAACTGAACCGGTCTCGCCAGTGGCCAAGAATGACTTCGCAGTAGCATTTAAGAGCACGACCACGGCATTGCCGGGGGCACGGCTTTCATATGCATACTTTATGAAAATGATATTTGAAGCATGATCATGAGGCTCATTTCAGAGCCTGGGTATATGAGGCGGGTGTTTCCAAATCCTGCAGATGCGTTTTGGGGAGAGCAAATCGGTGAGGGGTGAAGGACGCTTGCGTGAAGCCCCGGAACCGGCCAACATCTGGCAGGGGAGGCCCCGTGTTTCCCCCTCATGTGGCCCGATAGTCACGTGCCCTGCGCAGGCGGGCCGTGACATTTATGAACGTGCCTGACCAAAGCCATACATTGTTTTTCAACGGGTTTTGAATATATCATTATGAAATGTTGTATTTTGCTATAACCGATTCTCCTTTAAATTGCATACATATTATGCCATGAAGATTGATTAGTTAAATATGCATGTCAGCTTCTCAAACCCTGCATAAACATGGTTACCGTTATGTTCGATCCGGTAAGATTATGTATGATTACTTACTGAGCCGTGTAGCTCATATCCGCTTCATTACTTTTTCTTCAGATCCTCACCACTGATAGCTGCCAGAGACACGTTAATTTGGTATCAGGGCTCTGGGGTAAAGCAAGTATACTTTTTGTGTACATAAACTATGTAGAAGCTCTGTATTTGGGTACTGACCAGCATGTTGTACTAAGAATGCTTTCATATGAAAAGATTCGGTTGGTTTGACTACCCTATTACCCAGGTATGAGGCTGGCGTGCTATTGCGGGTAGTAGTCGGCAATAGCAGCGGCCGTGTCACGGATCCCGGTCCGGGGCGTGACCACCAACGACAACAGAAATTATTTTAAATCATGTTCCTTTGACTGGCATAAAGAAGTTTTTATAATTTTTATGCGTTTTGATATAACAATGAAGAATTTACTCAAATGGTCAATTACAGAAAATACATTAAGTCATACAATACTTCAAGTCTAATAAGGACTAGAGGTTGTGTATGTTTTTTATCTAGCAAGAAACAGAGCATTCCTATGATATAATATATACCAAAAAATTTTGACTCACCAATTACTAATTGCTTCTCAGTATCATGATGCTACACTTTGCAAAAGCACCTGTTAAATATCTTAACGAAAAATGCACTAAAGCAGTAATATTTATTAAAGGATCCTTCTCTTACACTTTACTGATATTGAAAACAATTACTTGTTAATGGGTGTTCTGAGAACCAAGGTGGGAGGAAGATTGACAGAAATTCAGATGAGGGCAGCAGGAATCTAGGTGTAATACCCTAGAAAAAAAAAAAAAAAAAGGTTGACAGGCCGGCCCGAAAAGACCGGGCCCATTCCCCTTATTACGATCGTGCCTTAGGCACGTTCGTGGAAGGGGGGCTGAAACGCGTTGGGGGTAACCGCCGGAGAAGAGGGATCGTGGGGGGGAGGCGGTGGATTTCGTGAGCCGGCCGGTCAAGGAGGAGCCTTAAAGCCTCTCCTCCCTTCAAGAAGAACCCCACGAATTGGGAGAAGAAACTTTGGATCCGTGCGCGTTGGTCCGAGTTGCTCACTCAAGATTTCTCCACCGATTTCTCGCCGGAAGGGTCGCCAGAGCATCCCGTCGGACT
The DNA here is from genome assembly GCF_009389715.1 of Phoenix dactylifera. NCBI lineage: Eukaryota > Viridiplantae > Streptophyta > Magnoliopsida > Arecales > Arecaceae > Phoenix > Phoenix dactylifera. Next base: position 64,008 of record NW_024069123.1, read on the forward strand.
AAGGTAAGCCCTTGTGCTTCATTTCTTGGATTTGGGGCGGTGTTGATGGGGTTTTAGGCCGGTGAAACCGTCGGAGAGGGATCCGAAATAGGGTACCCCTGTTTCGGCCTCTCTCTTCCAGATTTTGCCGCCGCGCCGCCGGCCGCCGGTTGGCTGAGATCCATGGCATATGGGGTGTTGATTTGGACTGAGAAGGGATTGTGAGGGACTTCTAGGGTTTTAGTTGGGGATGGGGAGAGGTGGACCGAGGTCTCCTTCCTCGTGATCCCATCTCCTTTCCTTCCTCTCGTTGGTTGGCCGCCGGCCGGCGACGACGGTGGGAGCTGAGCCACTGTGACTGTCGTTAGGTGAATGCCGAGCCACCATCATGGTGGTCTTCGATTGATGATGCAGGAGGGGGGAACCCTTTCGGTTCTTGGGGGATGACGAAGAAGAGGAGACCTCTTCTTCTTCTCTCTTTCTTTTGGCCGGCCACCATCGCCGGTGACTGCAGCAGAGGCGGCCGGCGATGGTTCGGCCAGTGGTGGCCAAGGGTGGGGAAGGTGAGGGCACAGCCACCATGGCTGTTGCCCTTGGACCAAAGAGATGGAGGATGGGAGAGGTACTCCCATCCGTGAAGGAAGAAGGGAAGGGAAGAACCCTTCTCTCTCATCCACCCTTTTCTTGGTCTCTTCATCGAGACTGGCCATCGTCGCCGGCATGGCAGCAGCCACGGCTGGCGACGACATTGTCGGTGGTACAAGGGTGGGAGTCGGGCCACCCCGACTGCCCTAGAATCTGGAGGGATTGAGATGTTTGGGGACCTGGTGATGGACCCCATAGTAGATGTAAATTATGGTTTAAAATATTTAAATATTAAATAATTTAGTTGTGATTTATAATTGATGTTGTAGGGGAAGAGTCAGCGGTGCCAGGAGGTTTTGATCAGGAGACTCAACACCCTAGCTCGTAGGTTATGATTCGGACCCATATTTGAGTCAGTCTACAAATTCCTGTAAGAATCCCTACATCTGAGCACCTCTATGCATATATTTGATTTATTGTTGGATTTATTTTATAATTATGTTGTTATTTATTTTATGAGCTCATATGGCACATATGAGGTGTGCATTTTGTTTATTATGAAAATATTGAAATAATTAAATTGGGAAGAATTAACGTATTTTTGAGAATTTATGAAAGTATGTGATGTGATTGAAATGTGAGTAAATATGTAAAACTAAACATGTAAAATGGGTTGGACTAACCTTCTCATGAGATAGCCTCTACGAGCTTATGCGTAGGATAGCTGCCACGAGCTGATGCATGGGATAGCCTCTACGAGCTTATGCATATGATAGCCTCCACGGGCTTACGCATGGGATAGCTGCCACGAGCTTATGCGTGGGATTTGTACAGTATTGGACTAGGTTATGATCTTGGTTAGTCTAAAGCCAGAAGTGAAAAATCTTAAAACTTGGGAATCAGAGCAATACGAAAGTGGATCACATAATGTGTAAAAAGGATTTATGTATATGTACTGGTTATATATACTTGTTGTTTGTTGAGCTTTTGAATGATGAAATGACATTTATTTGTTGCTTTGATTATTTTATTATTATTACTGTGTGGGGCTGTTGGAATTCTTACTAAGCTGGAAAAACTCATACTACTCTTACTTTCTTTTTCAAAGGCACTGGATTTGTAGAATCCATCGGGTGGGACGATAAGTGAGATCGATATGGAGTCTAACTGCTAGATAGTTGGAAGTTAATTTATCTTTTGTTTATGGACATTTGAAATTATGTAATTAATCAGTACATTTTAGTTGGATTTGATTTAATTACATAAATCATTTATTTTGGCATTTATGTGAATATTGTACCTTTTAGGCCTTACATGATCTCTAGGGTTTTACTTTAGGGATTATGTGGCCGTGTCACGTGGTCAACCCGAGTGATGGGTTTGGGGCGTAACACTAGCTCATAATGTACAGCAGATGATTCTACCAACTTAAGCAAATATCACCCTTAATAATTTGTTAATTGTTGTGATACTTTTTGAGGAGCACTTTCGATAGAATGGGCACTATTATTCTGAGATGTGATTTAATTGCCTCTAAGTACATCAATGAACCTTTCTAAGAAGAAAATTGTTACCTGAATGCGCAAGTATCTAGATTGGGAATGCAAGGCTTGGAAGACCACAGATAGATGGATATCAACCATATCCCCACTTGCTTGAGTAAAGGCGTCAATTAATGGATTTGAGCCACCACTTAACAACCAACCTAGAATTCCCCATTTCCTGGCTTCTTTAGCATCAAACTTCTCCTCGTTCTTTTGTGTGCCTGTTCCTATTGAGATCACTAAAAATCTGCCATAGTCTGTGGGCTTAATTGGAAAGAAATCTTGGTTCCCTTTGAAAATCTCCTTTGTTACTTCTCCCATAGCAACTAATGCCTGTATTGAAAATTTAGTGCAAATGTATAAAATTATCATATAAAGGGAATTCAGAGGCTCTTATGTCAAACTACCGGATTATTAGCTGCAACGCCACCATCAATTAAGTTGAACTCTCTCAGCTTTCCCTCAGAATCCTTGGTTTCGAAGTTGTGGGCCGGAAGGTAAGTTGGTGCAGCAGATGTGCTAATGCAAATATCAGACAAATGAGCATCCAGCAAACCATTATTTTTCACCTGCAGATAAACATCCCTTGTTAAATATTTGAAAAGGATACTATGATGAAGTAGTTTGGGTATTCCACATTAGTAAACAGTTGGTCAAATGAAGCCAACCATTTTAAAAAGGATTTCTTTAATTAATCATAGCCAAAAATGCTTGTTGTCATATTATTTTTTCCCCCCTTAATTAAAAGAACGATAAGTATAACATAGTTTGCAGTTAGGTTTGAATTGCTAATCCTTAGTTTTGTTTAAGATTGTGTGATCCTATGAGAAACTAAGGCAATGGAGGTATATTTATAAGTCATAGGTGTAAAGTAGGATCACTTATCAAGTTTCCAGTGAAGATCGGCTTCCAGTGACCATGGTCCGGTCAGTTCTCTCCTTGATCCCCATTTACTTACTCTCCAATGCTTTCATCCTAGTGTCGGTTCTGAGGTCTCTTGAGCAGCTATTCAGAAATTTTATTTGGGGTAGGCATAGAGGCAGAGGAGGTATTCATATGCTAGTATGGGAGGTGGTGTGTCAGCCTACTAGGGTTGGGGGTGTAGTCCTTAGTAGAGAGACGGGAGGTGTTAGCGGCCCGACATGTCGCGAGATTTATACTCGAGCTTGATAGTATGTGGTCCTCGTTGATGAGGGCGAAGTATGGAGTGTTGGTGCCTGGAGTGAGAGCCGCTCGTTGCTACTCACCACTATGGAGGGAGATGTGTGCCAGAGTTATGCTGGTCCTTCCAAAGATTAGATGGGCCATTGGGACGGCCGGTCCATCGATGTTTTGGAGGATTGCTGGGTGACTGCGCAGCCGCTTAGCCGTCTGCCGACCATGGTGGATTCGGGACGACTGGCGGGCCACACGGTTAGTGATTTGATGGTTTCAGAGGAGAGCCGATGGAGGGAGGAGCTAGTTCGGGCGGCTTTTGGGATCACTTGGTGGAGATGGTCTTGGCTCTTCCAGTGCCTGTATGGGGGGAGACTAATAGGCTAGTGTGGGCATCGACGGGGCGGTCGCAGGTGCATGCAAGGAATATACAGGCTTTGTTTAGGAGGGAGCCAGTGCGGCAGATCAAGGGAGGATGGATTTGGAGGATGCGGATTCATCCGCGGGTGGCGCTCTTCTTTTGGAAGGTGGCATGGGGATACCTTCCTACCAAGAGCGTGCTAGTTAGGCGGGGCATGCAAATCCCTCTATGTTGCGAGGTGTGCACGACTCTAAGGAGACTATTGGCATACTCTTCTGTAGTGTCCAG
>NW_024069124.1:0-67791 GCF_009389715.1 Phoenix dactylifera
GGCACGAATCAAGTCAAGGAATCCAAAATAAACATCTTGGTTCATAAATATGAACTATTTAAAATGGATTCAAATGAAACAATCACAAGCATGTTCACTAGGTTTACTGATATTGTCAATGGCCTAAAAAGCCTTGGCAAGAACTATACTAACAGTGAACTTGTCAGGAAAATCCTTCGGTGTCTACCAAGGTTGTGGGAAGCCAAGGTGACGGCGATCCAAGAAGCTAAAGACTTGAACAAGCTTCAACTTGAAGAGCTCCTTGGATCCCTGATGACGCATGAGCTTACCATGAAACAACACAACGAGGAAGAGTCCTCCCATAAGAAAAAGGTAATAGCTTTAAAATCTACTTCTTCTAACAAGGACCTGTCTTGCAGCAGCAGCAGTGAAGAGGAAGAAGATGAGGAAGATGGTGGTGAGGCACTTCTTGTGCGCAAGTTCAAGAAGTTTATCAACCACAAGAAGACGTATCATCAAAGGAGAGGTCCCTCAAATTCCTACCGCAGAGACAAAGGTAAGGAAAGGGAAAATGAGGGGATTGGGTGTTACGAGTGCAAGAAGCCGGGACACATAAGAGCAGAGTGCCCCTTATGAAGAAGGGGAGTAAGTACAAGAAGAAGAAGGCACTTGTCACCACCCTATCGGACTCCGACGCATCATCTTCATCATCGGATGAAGAACAAGAAGAGAAGGCCAATTTCTGTTTCATGGCCAACGAAAATGAGGTAATTTCCGATACGCATTTTGATTTTACATTTGATGAACTTTATGATGCGTTCAATGAATTAATGATTGAGTATAAGAATATAAATGTTAAAAACAGAGAACTAAAAGTAACTAACCAAAGTTATATTCATAAGCATGATTCATTAATTAAGGATAAAGATAATCTCACCAAAGAAAATCTAGAACTTAAGACAAGCAACCAACTCCTAATTAAGAAGACTAACACCTTAACGAAAGATATTGAGAAACTAACAAAGGAATTTTCAGATCTCAAAAACCATAAACAAGTCTTAAACAAGGATCTAACTAAAGAGCTAAATGATCTAAAAACCGAAAATCAGACATTAACTAAAGAACTAAACAAATACAAACCCTTAGTTGAAAAATTCACATATAGTTCTGAAAAGTTAAACATGATACTTAATAATCAACGAGCCGTATTTAATAAAGCGGGTTTAGGGTATAAACCAAGGAATAAGCAAAAACTTCTTAGTAACTTCTTTGTTAAAGCTGGGGAAACTAAAATTAAGAAAATAACTTGCTTTTGTTGTGGAATAGTAGGACATAAAGCAAATGCATGTAATTTTAGGAAAAGTAAAACTAAAAGAAAAAATAAAAGGGTATGGGTTCCAAAAGGAACCAACTTGACTAACCATGAAGGACCCAAGAAAACTTGGGTACCTAAGATGACATGATTTGCTTGTGTAGGAGTGTCTTGCAGCCAAGGTCAACAAAACTGCTGGTATTTGGATAGTGGCTGTTCAAGGCACATGACGGGTGATAAAGATCAATTTTCACCCCTTGAAGCTAAGAAGGGAGGTGCTGTGACTTTGGAGACAACAACCAAGGTCACATCATTGGTATTGGTAAAGTTCAAATCACCCCTTCTACCTTTATAGATAATGTAGATATGTTGATGGTCTTAAGCATAATTTGTTAAGCATTAGTCAATTATGTGATAAAGGATATGATGTTATGTTTAAACCATCACTATGTATTATAACAAATCCTAATGATAATAGTTTAGTTTTTAAAGGGATGAGACGTGGAAATGTATATGTGGTAGATCTAGAAGACCTTACAAACATAACCAATGTTTAGTTGTTAATGAAACTAAAGAAAATGATGCTAGTTGGTTATGGCACCGTAAGTTAGGTCATGCAAGCATGGACACAATAACTAAACTAGTTAAAAGAGACTCCGTGATAGGTTTGCCAAAATTAAAATTTGAAAAGAACAAAATATGTGAAGCATGTCAATTTGGCAAACAATCTAGAAACTCTTTTAAATCCATAAAATGTGTCTCTACTTCTAGGCCTCTAGAATTACTACACATGGACCTATTTGGTCCAACTAGAACAACAAGCCTAGGTGGAAATAAATATGGTCTAGTTATAGTAGATGATTACTCTAGGTACACATGGGTCATGTTTCTAGCGCATAAGGATCAAGCATTTTCTATGTTTAAGAAGTTCCATAAGGAAGTAACAAATGCTAGAGAGTCCTCAGTTATAGCTATTAGAAGTGACCATGGTACCGAATTCGAAAATCAATTATTTGATGAATTTTGTAGTAAAAAGGGGATAACCCATAATTTCTCAGCACCAAGGACACCACAACAAAATGGAGTTGTGGAAAGGAAAAATAGAACCCTAGAGGAAATGGCTAGAACGATGTTATGTGAAAGTAACCTCCCTAAGTACTTTTGGGGAGAAGCCATTAATACTTCTTGCCATGTATTAAATAGAGTTCTATTAAGACCCATCATAAAGAAAACACCATATGAACTGTGGAAAAACAGAAAACCAAAGGTTAACTATTTTCATGTTTTCGGATGTAGGTGTTTTGTACATAATAATGGGAAAGATAATCTAGGGAAATTTGATCCAAAATCTGATGAAGGAATATTCCTAGGTTATTCTACAACTAGTAAAGCCTATAGAATCTTTAATAAAAGAACCCTAGTTATAGAAGAATCTATACATGTTGTTTTTGATGACTCTAGTGACATCTCATCTAGTAAGAAGGTTAATTTTGATGATGATATTGGAATACTTGAAGAAAAGATAGATGAGATGGGATTACAAGATGATAATCAAAAGTTGATTGAAGGAGAATCATCAAACCAAGAGCCTATAGTGGATCATGGGCTAACTAAAGCTTGGAGGTATGCTCATGGGCATCCTAAGGAACTAATTCTAGATGATCCATCCCAACCCGTTAGGACTAGAGCATCCCTTAGAAATTTGAATAACCATCTAGCTTTTGTTTCACACTTTGAGCCCAAACATATAGAAGAAGCCGAAAATGATGTAAATTGGATAAATGCAATGCAAGAAGAACTAAACCAATTTACTAGAAACAAAGTGTGGGATCTAGTAGAGAGACCTTCTGAATATCCAATTATAGGTACAAAATGGATATATAAAATAAGCTAGATGAAAATGGAATTGTTATAAGGAATAAGGCTAGACTAGTAGCAAAGGGTTATAATCAAGAAGAAGGTATAGACTTTGATGAAACCTTTGCTCCCGTAGCTAGACTTGAGGCTATTAGACTATTATTAGCATATGCATGCTCTAAGGACTTCAAGCTATATCAAATGGATGTAAAAAGTGCTTTTCTAAATGGGTTTATTAATGAGGAGGTATATGTGGAACAACCTCCTGGTTTTGAAAATCATCAATACCCCAATCATGTGTATAAACTGAACAAAGCACTTTATGGTCTAAAACAAGCACCTAGAGCATGGTATGAGAGACTTAGTAAATTCCTATTAGAACATGAATTCTCTAGGGGAAATGTAGATACAACATTATTTCTGAAAAGAAAAATAAGGATATGTTATTAGTACAGATTTATGTTGATGATATCATTTTCGGTGCTACTAACAATCGCCTCTGCGAGGAATTTGCTGATTTGATGCAGAGTGAGTTTGAGATGAGCATGATGGGAGAGCTGAACTACTTCCTCGGACTTCAAATCAAACAATCTGAAGGAGGCATCTTCATCAATCAAGCCAAATATATCAAGGAGATGCTCAAGAAGTTCGATATGGAGGGAAACAAGTCAATCAGCACCCCCATGAGCTCATCATGTAAGTTAGACCAAGATGAATCAGGTAAATCTGTAGATCAAAACTTTATAGAGGTATGATAGGTTCTTTACTGTATCTTACTGCAAGTAGGCCTGATATTATGTTTAGTGTGTGCATGTGTGCTAGATATCAGGCTAATCCTAAAGAATCACACCTAGCTGCAGTTAAGAGAATCTTTAAATACTTAATAGGAACTAAGAACATAGGGCTTGGTATCTCTAAAGAATCTAGCCTAGACTTAATAGGGTACAACAGATTCAGACTTCGCTGGATGTAAGCTTGATAGAAAAAGTACCAGCGGGTCTTGTCAATTTCTAGGAGAAAAACCTAATCTCATGGTTTAGCAAGAAACCAAAACTCGGTTGCATTATCCACTGCAGAAGCTGAATATGTTGCAGCCGGGAGTTGTTGTGCTCAAATCTTGTGGATTAAACAACAATTAGAAAGATTATGGCAATTAAACAAGATAAAATCCCATTAATTGTGATAATACAAGTGCCATAAACCTAACTAAAAATCCAATTCAACACTCAAGAACTAAACACATGAGATAAAGACATCACTTCATAAGAGATCATGTATTGAATGGTGATGTGACTCTCCAATTTGTTTGGTACTGATAATCAATTAGCAGATATTTTCACAAAACCCTAAGTGAAGAGAGGTTCAGTGTAACTTAGGAGGGGATTAGGAGTGATTGACCCATCCTAGTGGGAGTTTCCACTAGATTAATTGATTTTGATGGTTAAAATGAGGTTAAAATAGAGTTTCTATTCAATGATCATCAAATCAGATCCCAACTAGGTGATTTTCCCTCATTTGGCACGGTTATAAGCATGATTTTTAAGTGCGTGCCAAGGTTAGAGACGACTCGAGTAAGTTTCAGAGCCGGCTCCTAAGGGGGAGTCGACTCGCGCATTTGGGGGAGTCGACTCGCAAAGTTGGCAGCTGAGGGGGAGTCGACTCGCACATTGTCGGGAGTCGACTCGAAGTCTACAGGCGCATAAGGAGAGTCGACTCGCGCATTTTCTGGAGTCGACTCGAGGTCGAGTCGACTCGCGACTCAAGGGAGTCGACTCGCAGTCGGGATCCGACTTTTTAACCCTAGGTTTGTCGTTTCGCAAACACTTTTTCTCAAGCCGCCACTGTTCACAAAGCCCTAGAGCCGACTCCTAGGTCATCCTCGATCGTCTCCAAGCCCTTTTCCCGTCGATTCTTCGCCGGACATTGAGTTTCCGTCCGTTCCTAGGTCTTTTCAGGTCAGTCCCGAGCTTCCTCTATCGATCCTTCTTCATTCTCTAGGTTTTCATCTCGTTTAGGTCAAGATGCCTCGCAAGGGAGTTGTTAGAAAGAGGTCCCGTCCCGTGGCCGGTCCCGAGCGGCGCTCCAAGGCGCGGCACGATCCCGCGAGGCAACCTCCTCCGGATCGTTCCCCGCCTAGGGTGGTTCATGTTAGGCCGTTGGCCGGGAAGGCCGTCACCTCCGGGAGGTATGTCACTTTCGACTATCTCTCCCGAGAAGGATTCACCATAGGCGATAGGCTTAGAGCCCAGGGTCTAGAGTACTTCCTCACCTTGGACCTTCCCACCTATCCTGGCCTAGTTCAAGAGTTCTACAGTACCGTCCATCGGGGAGATGGAGGTATTGAGGGCACGGTATTAGGTGTCCCATTGGTGTCACAGAGGACCTCATTGCCCATATCCTCCACCTTCCATTAGTAGGGGTGGCTCCTGCACATCCTGAGGATAGATTTGAGGCCCTTACGATCGTCTTAGGGCATCCACCTCAGTCTCCCCTAGATGAGGTATCTGCTAGCTCACTTCCTATTGAAGTGAGAATCCTTTTGAGCATTTTGTCCAGGTCCATCTTCCCTAAGACAGGAGATTTGATTTTGTGAATGAGAGGGAACCTAGCTATTATGTCTTACATTCTTCAGGACACCCCCGGTCAACTTCTCCAAGCTCATTTATAGGTATATGTGTGAGCCCCTGGATAGACTAGGCTCTCCCTCCCATACGGATGTTATTCACTCTTCTCTTTAGGCAGTACGAAATTTCCATTCCTGAGAAGGAACCCTCTCGTGCCTTGCGATGGGACTGATCGCTTGGGTACGGGGACCATGCACAGGATGGGATTTCGGAAGAGAGAAGGGATCTGGGTTAGGAAGTCCACTCTCACCGCTCAGACCACCAGACCATCACCCAGTCCTGAGCCAGATTCTGACTACCCAGAGTCCCAGACCATTCCAGACCTTCCATCCACTCCTCCTGCTCCTAACCACCTCTGCCGGACCCTTCCTCCTCAGCTTCCACCATCTATGGAGGTCCGTATTGATCCAGAGCAGCTCCGGGAGCTGCGGCAGGAGATCGTCCGAGATTTGAGGGACGAGCTGCTCCGGGAGCTCCGAGTTCCGTTGCCAGCTCCCACTCCTGCACCACTCCATCCTCAGCACTGGTCCCATCCTTGACAGCCGTGACAGACATTGACGGCTGAGGTGCGGCAGGAGATCTACAACATTAGGACCCTGGTGCAGGCCCAGTTCCACAGCATGAGCGAGGTCACGAGCACCACGAGGAGGATGCGGGATGACATCCGCCGTGACATGCACACCACCACCGAGGGGCCGAGCGCTTGTCGAATGTGCTCATCGACAAGCTGGACGCACTTCAGACCTCGGTGACTGGGCTTCAGACGTCGGTGACTGAGCTCTCCACTACACATAGCAGAGCCACCACGTCTATTATCACGCAGCTGGGCCATGTTACAGAGGCAGTCGCCCTCCTCATGGAGCAGAGCCGATCGAGAGGAGGAGCTACATCCTCCAGAGGAGGAGATGTATCCTCGAGAGGGGGAGCTACATCCTCCAGAGGAGGAGATGTATCCTCGAGAGAGGGAGGCACATCCTCGAGGAGGTCATAGATGATTTTGAGTTGTGTTTTGTCCTCTTTTGTATTGTTCTTGCTTTACCTATTGTATGCTCAAATGTATTCACCTTCATATCAATACAATGAGTAGACATCTTATCTTTCATTTCTGTGCCATTTGATGATTGACTGTGCCATTTGTGCCATTGATTGTGCGTGATTACCTCCTTTTTGGTATGATGACAAAAAGGGGGAGAAATGTGTAAAATAATGTAAAAGGGGAGAAATATTAAAAAATATGTAAAAGAAATCAATGGAAATAAATAAAATGATAAACTCTTAAAAACACACATAATTTGTTCTAAGTGGATTCGGTACCTTGAGGCTCATTATCTCTCTTTTGGGGCTCCTAATGGAGTAATCTCCAGAATCTATTCAAGGGATATTCGGAGATTAGCTGAATCCTACTCAAGAACAAATTGACAGATTTTCCCTCTAAAAACAAAAATTTTAGTTCAAAAATTTCAAAGCATTAAAAGGAAATTCAGGAAAATCAAACATAGTTGAATGCATATGTTGAGGGGGAGAATCTGAATTTTAATCAAGCTAAATCATTAATGTCATATAAGCCAAACAATTGATTGCAGAATATGAAGGCTTATATAATTCCAAATGAAAGGGGGAACTTAACTCCGAAATTTGATGTTTCACTCCTTTCAAACTTGGATAAATTAAATTATCAAGACATTTGAATTCATTTATGGAGTTTATTTCATTATTTACTGAGCAACTCATTTTACATATACTCAAAGTTTTGTCATCATCAAAAAGGGGGAGATTGTGGAGTGATCGATTAAAACCCCGTTTGATTTTGATGAGCTCAAAGCATTTGAGTATATTTTGTGATTACTAATGAATTCAATTGAGTGTTTCAGTGAAAATCCTGTCCAAGTGTCTCTAGACTTGGTTCATAGCATTTTGGATAAGTTAAGAAGTCTGCATGAACCAATGTCTGAGATACGAGTCGACTCCCGAGTTTCACGAGTCGACTCCAAGCGTATCAAGGTCACTGGCACGAGCTCGAGTCGACTCCTGATCAGTACGAGTCGACTCCGACTGAAAACAGACAGAAGGACAGAAGAGCAGTTTTTCAGGTCTGAGATTCGAGTCGACTCCAGTGGAATGCGAGTCGACTCCCAGCGGTACACACAGAAAAAAGTCAGAGAGCGTTTTATGGACTCTGAGATTCGAGTCGACTCCAGTGGAACGCGAGTCGACTTCCAGCGGTACACAAAGAAAAAGTCAGAGAGCATTTTATGGACTCTGAGATTCGAGTCGACTCCCGCAGTACGCGAGTCGACTCCGAGACTGTGCGACCATCGACAGACAGAAGACCATGTTACTGCCTCTGAGATTCGAGTCGACTCCCAGACAGCTCGAGTCGACTCCAAGACAAGCTTCACGTCAAAAGGCAGAAGACCAACTTTCGAAAACTGAGAGCCGAGTCGACTCCAAGGAAGTTCGAGTCGACTCCAAGACTGGATGAGCCAAAAGACAGAGAATCGGGAGTTCGGGCTCTGAGATTCGAGTCGACTCCCAGGACAGTCGAGTCGACTCGAGTGGACAAAATTCAAATTTGGATCCACGGACTACAGAGGATGAGCCGACTCCAAAATTGCCAGGTCAGCGCCAGAAGTTGGCGAGTCGACTCCGGGTCAAGACGAGTCGACTCCCAGTCAAGACGGCAACTTTAATTCAAACTGGGAACAGTTGCCGAGTCGACTCCGGAAAAGCTCGAGTCGACTCCTGCTACAGCCGAGTCGACTCCTGATCGCGCGAGTCGACTCCAACCCACCAACGGTCACATTGTCAGGCTGCGCAGAGTGTGCAGAACGGCCAGAAAAAGCAGAGTAACGGCTAGTTTCCGTGGGGGTTGACTTAAATAGCCACAGAAGACTGTAGCAAGAGAGACAACACATATTCCACTCCTAGCATTCAAGTCGTGAAGCTCTCTAAGTGCTCTTCAACGAGAAAAAGGGAAGATCTGCATTTACTGCTCCACCAACATCTTCCCAGCATTCAAAGCTTCCTCCTCCTGCTTTCAAGTCGATCACTCTTTCAAGAGGAGACCGGAGTTCCAGAAGCCACACCTCTTCACCATCTTAAAGCGTTTGAGGGCTTCTAACTCCTTTACGATTATATTGTTTTAAATCTGCTTTTTGAGAAGCTATTTTCTGTTTTCTTCTATCTCGTGTATTTACTTGATTCAATCGGGGGATTGAATCAAGGGGATTAAGGTTGGTTGGTGAGCCGGTTTAAAACCAACGAGTGTAAGGGTTTGATTGTGAGCCCGGGAAAACAATCGGGGTTGGTTCTAGTCGATGAGCCTGGGAAAACCGACCGAGTTCGTTGTGAGCTCGTAAAACAACAAGTTCGGTTGTGAGCTTGCAAAACAACCGGCTGTAATCCAAGGGGTTATAGTGAAATTTCCAAGTGAGACTTGGGGAGTAGACGTAGGAGCAAGGGTTAGCTCCGATCCACTATAAAACTTTGTGTTTGTAGTGCATTGTCTCTCATCTTCTTCCCCACACATTACTCACAGCACTTAGCTTTAATTAAATAACTGGCTATAGTATTTCGTTAATCATCCACAAAGTTTTAATTAGCTAAGTTAATTTAAAAACCCAATTCACCCCCCTCTTGGGTTGTCTATCTGGGCAACACAAACCTATAAGGTCACACGCATAGAAGTTTCCTGAATGATCAAGAAGGCTGATGAATGATTAAGAATCATTTGGCGATAATTTGGTCAATTTGATTAGCAAATTATCTTATAAAATAATTAAAGTAATTATTGAAGGATTAATTAGTAATTAAATTACTAATAAACTTAATTTGATTGAGTAATTGTGCTAAGGATGAGCCAAATTGAATTGGATTCAACTTTGGGCTCAATCAGGGTTTTGACCTGATTGGATTAGGTCGGAACCAAAAAGGACTTAAGCTGATCAAATTAATTTTAAATTAATTTGCGCTTAATTGGGGATTGACCTAATTGGATTAGGTCCAACATAAAATAATTAATTCAATTTGATTGAGTTTGGATGAGCCAAAAATTGAATTGGGTTCAATTTGAGCTCAATCAGGGTCTGACCTGATTAGATTGGGTTCAACCAAATTGCTTTGTTTTAATCCGGGTTTGACCAAATTTGATTAGGTGCAACCCAAGGGGATTAGGCTCCGATGATGTGGCAATTAGTGGTGACATGGAATTGGATTTCATGAATTTTAAATAAACCAAAATTATTGCATGGCGCATGGACCCATTGCTTGACACATGGCGACATTGTTTGTTGTTTGAATTTGAATTCAAACATTAAGCAATATATTAAGTGATTTCATACATCAAATAACTTTTCAAGCTGGCGTGTGAACCTCTGAATCATTTAAATTTGAATTTCAAATTAAATATATGCGACAAGAGGAAGGAAAATTCTGCCGCATGGATTTCAAATTCCTCCCCTTTTGCATATGTGTTTAAAATTTGAATTTAAATCAGATTTGATTGAGATCTGATTTAGGTTGTTTCTATTCCATTGCATGCGCCAACTAAAGGAGGTTTTCTAAAGATAATTTTTGAATTTTGAATGAAAATTCGGAGGCCATTAAAAGGGGTTAAACATGGGCACCGGCAACACATCCATTGCAGCCTTCTTCCTCACACGCCTCCTCCTCCTCTTCTCCATTTTAGATAGGGTTTTCAGGGTGAATATCTAGAAGATTCAAGATCAGATCTGAGTCCTCTACTTTCCTTACAAAACTCATCTCCATCTGCTTCAAGATGATTGATCAAGAGTTGATTGAATCTCGGCGAGCAGATTTCAGCTTTCAAGTATTCTGCAGCTGCTAGCACTATTGCGGAAGAAGATCCTTCAGGGCTTCGCATGTACTTCTCGTAGAGGCCATTCGTGTGCGTGGATGCGAAGTCAAGAATCAGATCCACAACTTTCATCCATCATAAAAGGTATTAATCTAGCATTAATCATTTATTATGGTGTCAAAGTCTAGGTCCGATTCCCCGAGGTTTTACCCTCTTTTGGGGCTCCTCACGGAGATATCTCCAAAATCCATTCGATGGATATTCGGAGATTAATTGGAATAGAGTTCTTAAGTTTCAGATCTGATAGTTAATCATGCATAAAAGTTTTAGCATAATTGTTTAAACAATTCCGGCATAATCCTATGTGTTCTTAATGTGCTGATTTCTAGATTTGATCTTGTAAGCATGCATGAATTAAATTGTTTGATTCATTTTTCCGCTGCGTTTTGAAATTTAAAAAGAACTATGTGTGGCTTGATCCTCCTTGTGAAGGGGTACGTAGGCAACCCGATCAAGTTCAGCCATGGTTTTAAAAAAAAAAAATTCATCATGCTAAACACCGAAGAACCTAGGATACACTTTCAGGTTTTGTGCAGGTCCCCAGGAGCGCAGGAGGCGGCTCCCCTTCTTCATCTCGGACGGCGGCTTCTCGTCTTCCTCCAGCGTGGTCACCCTTTGGCCAAGTTTCAACCACAACAAGCACCATCTTATTAAAATATTGTGACCACACTTGCCAGAAAAGCGCCATGGGAGTCCCGTTTAAATTGTGCTGCGCATGATGAGGACGAGGCACATGTGGAATTTGGATATTAATATGTCGTGGACCCACGATATCCATTTATGGATGGTGTTACGGGGGAATTTAGCCACCATGCCCCACGTGACCGGCACGCGCGCCCAGGAAGACTACGGCAGTCCCTTGATCCAGCAATCCGACCCCGAGTCGGATATCTTCGGCTCCGCAGCCCGACCCCGAGTCGGCTGCCCCTTGATCCAGTAATCCGACCCCGAGTCGGATATCTTCGGCTCCGCAGCCCGATCCCGAGTCGGCTGCCCCCTGATCCAGCCATCCGACCCCGAGTCGGCAATCTCCCGACAACGACAGGCTGTTCCCCTGAGGCACGCCACGGCCCCCTGCTCCACTACTCCCTGCAACGGTCGCATCCGGCGCTGCTCCACGATCCCCTGTAACAGCCGTACAAAGCGGAGCCCCACTACGCCCTGTCATGGCCGTACCCAGCGCTGCCCACGACGCCCTGTAACGGCCATGCCAGTGGCAACTCCATCATGCCACACGATGACCAACCCCCCAGAAAGACCCCCCAGCCTGGTATATATGCGGCTGGGGGGGAGAAGGGGGAGGGTAAGCAAAGGTTTTCCAGAGTATTCTCTTATCCGCTACTACTATCTCTCCTTCTCCTTCAATCTCCTCTGACTTGATCGTCGGAGGGCCCCCACTACCCCAGTGGTGGTGCGAGGCTTGCCTGCAGGTTTCCCGGTGGAAGGTGGAGCGCAATCAACCCAACTCCAAGGGAACCCCGTTCACACCGCTGTGCCAATCGTTCTCGGTTTGGACCACCAGCAACAGTTGGCGCTAGAAAGGAGGGCACGGATCTTAGAGCGATCGTAATGGCACGGCGAGGTGGTCGTGGAGCTTCCAATGCTTCCGGTCGCGGGGCCTCTCGCGCCTCTGGCCGGGAAGCCGCTGCATCCCCAACACGCTCTCAGCAACACTCCACCGCCCCACCGCCCATTCAGATGGTCGAGGCCGCCCAATTCGACCAGCTAACCCAGCAGGTACGCACCCTCGCGGAGGCGGTGCAGAATCTGCAGGGTGCGATGTCCCGGGCGCCGCAGCAGGCTCAGGAGCCGCCGCTGCCTGAGCGTTCGCCTGTCCTCCTCAACCCGCGTTCCTTCCTCTCCCATGGGGAGGAGCGCCGACGCGAGGAGGATTCTCGAGCACGCTCCATTCTGCCGGGACCTTCCCACCGGAGCTGCGCGGGGTACGAGAGGCGGGCCCGGGCGCGTTCCCAGACCCGCCAGTCCTCGAGGAACCCGTGCTCCAGTCGGTCCCCCTCTCGCCGCTCCTTGTCTCCCACCCACCGGTCGCGCTCCTGGATCGGCGGGTGGACGATCTCCACCGACAACTCCAGGTCCTGAAGGGCCATTCCAAAGATCCCTTCGCCGACTTGGAGATCTCCTCCCAGCCGGCGCTTGCCTCGAGGATCCTGCGGACCCCGAATCCGCCGGGTTTCAAAATGCCGGCGATCGAGCCCTATGACGGGGCGGCGGACCCTCGGGATCACGTCGAGAGTTTCAGGACCCTCATGCTCCTCCACGGAGCATCAGATCCCCTTCTCTGCAAAAGCTTTCCCGGCAACCCTCCGTGGCCCGGCGAGGGCGTGGTTCGCCGGGCTGGAGGCTGACTCGATCCGGTCCTTCGACCAGTTCACTCGCCTCTTCATCACTCACTTCGCCGTCAGTAGCCGGCGGCGACTGGTCTCCGACTCCCTCTTTGATGTCCGGCAAAACGAGGGAGAGAGCCTGCGGGATTATCTTACCCGCTTCAACAAGGCTACGCTGGAGGTCCGGAACCTGAGTCAGGAGGTGGCCCTTTCAGCCCTGAAGCGTGGCTTCCGGAAGGGCAGACTCACCTTCTCCCTGGATAAACGCCTGCCACGGAGCTTCCCGGAGCTGTTGTCCCGGGCGAACCAGTATGCGGACGCCGAGGAGGCGGCCGCCCACCGGAGCAAGGAGGCCGCCGAGATCCCTCCAAAGCTTGGGAAGAAAAGGCGAAAAGAGGCACGCCAGAGGAGGAGCCCGACGCCCCAGCGTCGGCGCAGAAGCCCGTCGCCGGCGAGGAACCACGGCGCCCCACGCCCTCGTTCTCCGCCTCGACGTTTCAACCGGTACACCCCTCTCCTGACTCCCCGGGCCCAGATCCTTATGGAGATCAAGGGGCGGGAGGATCTCCCGGCTCCGAGACAGATGCGGAAGATCCCAGGGAAGAGGCCCTCTCGGGCGTACTGTGAGTACCACCGAGACCACGGCCACGACACGGAGGACTGCTTCCAGCTTCGGGACGAGATCGAGGCTCTCATCCGTCGGGGGCGTCTCGGTCGATATGTGAGCGACCGACGTCCCCCCGTGGACCCGCGTCCGGCCGACCCGGCTCCTCCGGAGCCTCGGGAGCAGAACCGACCCGTTGCGGGCGTGATCCATACTATCACTGGGGGCTGCTCTCGGCCTGTGAGGAACGCAGGGGGCTCGGCGGAAGCATCAGGGATGGCCGTCGTAAAGAGGCAGAGGGTCGGCAATGTAATCACCTTTTCTGATGAGGATGTAAAGGGGGTTCAGACTCCCCACGATGACGCCATGGTGATCTCCCTCACTATGGCAAACTATGATGTAAGGCGTGTTCTTGTTGATAGTGGAAGCTCAGCCGATATTTTGTTTTACGAGCCTTCCAAAAGATGAGCTTGTCCAGACAATTGTTGCACAAAACATCCACCCCCCTCATCGGATTCACTGGTGACGCTGTTCCGGCCGAAGGAGTCGTCGAGCTGCCTGTGACTGCGGGCGTTGCACCCGCAGAAGCCACGGTGCGACTCGGGTTCTTGGTCGTCCGTGTTCCCTTGGCCTACAACGCTATCCTCGGACGACCCGGACTGAACGCCCTTCGTGCGGTGGTCTCTACGTACCACTTGCTCATGCGGTTCCCCACGGCGGCTGGGATCGGAGAGGTCCGAGGTGACCAACCGACCGCACGGCAATGTTTCCTA
The DNA here is from genome assembly GCF_009389715.1 of Phoenix dactylifera. Classification (NCBI taxonomy): domain Eukaryota; kingdom Viridiplantae; phylum Streptophyta; class Magnoliopsida; order Arecales; family Arecaceae; genus Phoenix; species Phoenix dactylifera. The sequence continues at coordinate 14,353 of NW_024069124.1, forward strand.
GCGACTCTCAAAGGGAAGAAGCCCGTGGAAGCCCTAAGCGTCGAGTCCCTTGACGCCAGAGACGAGGTGGCCTTGCGGCAGGGGGAGCCAGCCGAGGGTGTGGTCGAAGTTTCCCTCGAGGAAGGCCGCCCGGACCGGACGGTCCGGGTCGGCGCCAATCTCGACTCGGGAGCTCGGGCCCGGTTGGTGGAATTCCTCCGAGCCAATGCCGATGTATTTGCCTGGTCGGCGGCCGATGTACCTGGGATCGACCCGGAGGTCATTTCTCACGCCCTCAATGTCGACCCGACCCACCGACCAATAAAGCAGAAGAAGAGACACTGTGACCCGGATCGGATCCAGGTGGTCGACCAGGAGGTAGACAAGCTCTTGGAGGCAGGATTCATAAGGGAGGTAAGCTACCCCGAGTGGCTGGCAAATATTGTACTTGTCCGGAAGGCGAGCGGGAAGTGGAGGATGTGCATCGACTATACCGACCTGAACAAGGCGTGCCCTAAGGATAGCTTTCCGCTTCCGCGAATAGACCAACTGGTCGACGCGACTTCCGGATATCAGCTGCTGTCTTTCATGGACGCCTTCTCCGGTTACAACCAGATAATGATGGCCCCACAGGACGAGGAGAAAACTGCCTTTATAACAGACCGGGGGCTGTACTGCTACAAGGTAATGCCCTTCGGTCTGAAGAATGCTGGCGCCACTTACCAGCGCCTCGTCAACAAAATCTTCAAAGAGCAAATCGGCCGGAACATGGAGGTGTACGTGGACGATATGCTGGTGAAGAGCCGCCATGCAGACCAGCACATCGCGGATTTGGAGGAGACTTTCACCACCTTGCGGAAGTTTCGCATGAAGCTGAACCCAGCGAAGTGCGCCTTCGGCGCTTCGGCCGGGAGGTTCCTCGGTTTCATTGTCAACCAGCGGGGTATCGAAGCCAACCCAGACAAAATCCGGAGCCGTTCCGGCTCTCGAGGCGTATCCTCCCACGATCTCCTAAGAGTCGTTCTCCTTAATTGCATTCTTCATGCAGGACACTCCGGGCAGCGTGTATCCCGCGGCCCACGTATCTCCGCTCGCGCCCAGGCCGCATCCGCCTCGAAGAGCGCGCGTATCGCGGCCGCTTAACTGACACTCCTTGCAAGCAGCAACTGGCGATCCGATTTCCCAAGTAACGCTTCAATTAGCATTTAATGCCCTTCCAGTGTTCCTCAGGCGACGCTTGGAGAGGAGGAGAAACACGATCGTAGCTGGCCACGGAGAAATTCCGTCGAGCGGCAAGCGACAGGCGCGTGGCCAACGAGCGGAATTTCCCGAGGCTCGGCCCTCGGATGCCAGGCTAACCCGATGATCATCCCGGGAGCAGACTAGCCTGAAGCCCCGACCGGTCGCCTCGGCTTGCGCCAGCCTTGGCCGACTAACGAGCGGAATTTCCCGAGGCCTAACCCTCGGATGCCTGGCCTAGCGCCGGAAGAATTCCTGAGGCCTAACCCTCGGATGCCTGGCCTAGCGCCGGAAGAATTTCCTGAGGCCTAACCCTCGGATGCCTGGCCTAGTGCCGGAAGAATTTCCTGAGGCCTAACCCTCGGATGCCTGGCTAGCGCCGGAAGAATTTCCTGAGGCCTAACCCTCGGATGCCTGGCCTAGCGCCGGAAGAATTTCCTGAGGCCTAACCCTCGGATGCCTGGCCTAGCGCCGGAAGAATTTCCTGAGGCCTAACCCTCGGATGCCTGGCCTAGCGCCGGAAGAATTTCCTGAGGCCTAACCCTCGGATGCCTGGCCTAGCGCCGGAAGAATTTCTTGAGGCCTAACCCTCGGATGCCTGGCCTAGCGCCGGAAGAATTTCCTGAGGCCTAACCCTCGGATGCCTGGCCTAGCACCGGAAGAATTTCCTGAGGCCTAACCCTCGGATGCCTGGCCTAGCGCCGGAAGAATTTCCTGAGGCCTAACCCTCGGATGTCTGGCCTAGTGCCGGAAGAATTTCCTGAGGCCTAACCCTCGGATGCCTGGCCTAGCGCCGGAAGAACTTCAAGAGTTAGGAGTCGGCGAGACGCTACCAAGAGTTAAAAAGAGGAAGGACGAAAGTGAAATGAAGAAACTCTATTTGCATTAACTTTCATTGTTTCAGGGCCGAGACCCATACAACTTGGCAAAACGCCAACATACAAAGAAAAGGACAAAGAAAGGTACAGAGGGTCAGCTTGGAGGAACCCCTGGGTCGGGAACGCCGGGCACGTCCGCAAGGGGTAGGGAGGCAGTTGGAGAATCAGCAGGCAATGGCGCCGGAGGGGAGTCGAGGAGGGAGACCCCACTCAGGTCAATCCCGGGGTATTTGGCCGACACCCTTGCCAAGCCTTCATCGAAGCCTAAGACAAAGGAGTCGGACCCCGCGTCCGACATGTCACGGATGAACTCGGCGGACTGACGATAGGCCTGTACTGCCAGACGCCCGATTTCCGCGCTCTTCTCGGCCAGCGCCGCCTCTGCTCGCTCCGTAATCTGAGCTTTTGCCTCCATGACCTTCGCCACAATCCGGTCGTCCGCCTCGGAGGAGACCCTCAGCAGATCAGCCCGAGCCTCCTTGTGCTTCGCCTCGGCAGCAATGCGAGCAGCCTCGGCCTCCTCCAGGCGCGAATGAAGCTCCTGGTCGCTCGCGCGGGACTCCTCCAAGATCGACTCCAATTCGCCCAGCTTGGCTTCAAGAGACCGGGTTCGGTTGCGGGCGTTGTCGGCTGACTGCCGGGCCTTCTCCCACCTCTCCCGGAAGTCGGCAGCCTTCCGGGACTGCTTTTCGGCCCGCTCCTCCGCCTTCCTGATCTCGCTTTCGAGACCCGAGGCAACCTTGAGTTGCTCCTGAGCCTCCAACAGTTGCCTCTCGAGGGCGGCGAAGCCGAGTGCCCACTCTTCGGCCACCTGGAGCCTCGTCTCGAGGTCCCTGGTCGTCCTCCCCGCCGCAGCCTGGCCTCCCTCCTCTACTGCTTTCAGTTGGCTCTCGGCCCTCGCCAGGAGCCTCGCCTGTTCCTCGTGGCTCTCCTCCAGACGAATCATGTACTGGGCGAGCTAAAAGATAGGAAAAATGAGAGCGTCAGACGGGGATTAATAGAACTTATAAGTGGCGGAAGCGACCAAAAGAACACTCACCGACATAAGACAGACGCAGCTGGCAGCCCCGACGTCAGGGATCCTTATCTGCCGGACCTGCCTACGGTCCTTCTCCAGCAGCACCGTCTCGATGAGGTTTCGGGCGCCGGCGAAAGTGAAGGCCGACCCCGACTTCGCCCCGGAGCCGGACGGTGGTTCTACAGCCTTACCCTTACCCATCGCTTGGGGAAGAGTCGTGCTGACCGTGCTCGGGGCGGGGGCCGCTCCAGGAATCGACAGGGTCCCGCTTGGCCGGGGCCTCGGCGCGCCCCTCCTTCTCGTGTCATCCGAAGCCGACCGAGTCGAAGGCCGGGTTGGGGACCGATCGCGTCCAACCCGGCCGTCTCGGGTGCGCTCGGATGACACCTCCGGAATAACGGTAGTCTCATCACCGGAGGGCTGATACAGCGCCAACTGTCGGTCCGAGCCCGCGGCGTCCCCGGTTAAATAGGCGGAAAGGCGGATGACGCCTCGGTGACGCCAGAGGACGCCTGGCTGCCGAAGGATCGCTCGCGCCCCAAAGGCGAATCGACGCCATTAAAGAAGGATGTCCGCCGAAATCCGCAGACTGCCAGTTCGGCGACAACCGCTATACGCCATAAAGGAGGCGGGGAGCTCGAAGCGCGCGCGCCTTTCCGAGGGATGGCGGCAATCTCGAAGCATCACTCCCTTCACCCGTTCCCCTCCTGGTTCTAGGCTCGGAAGTGGGGGGCTACTGTTACGGGGGAATTTAGCCACCATGCCCCACGTGACCGGCACGCGCGCCCAGGAAGACTACGGCAGTCCCTTGATCCAGCAATCCGACCCCGAGTCGGATATCTTCGGCTCCGCAGCCCGACCCCGAGTCGGCTGCCCCTTGATCCAGCAATCCGACCCCGAGTCGGATATCTTCGGCTCCACAGCCCGACCCCGAGTCGGCTGCCCCCTGATCCAGCCATCCGACCCCGAGTCGGCAATCTCCCGACAACGACAGGCTGTTCCCCTGAGGCACGCCGCGGCCCCCTGCTCCACTACTCCCTGCAACGGTCGCATCCGGCGCTGCTCCACGATCCCCTGTAACAGCCGTACAAAGTGGAGCCCCACTACGCCCTGTCATGGCCGTACCCAGCGCTGCCCCACGACGCCCTGTAACGGCCATGCCAGTGGCAACTCCATCGTGCCACACGATGACCAACCCCCCAGAAAGACCCCCCAGCCTGGTATATATGCGGCTGGGGGGGAGAAGGGGGAGGGTAAGCAAAGGTTTTCCAGAGTATTCTCTTATCCGCTACTACTATCTCTCCTTCTCCTTCAATCTCCTCTGACTTGATCGTCGGAGGGCCCCCACTACCCCAGTGGTGGTGCGAGGCTTGCCTGCAGGTTTCCCGGTGGAAGGTGGAGCGCAATCAACCCAACTCCAAGGGAACCCCGTTCACACCGCTGTGCCAATCGTTCTCGGTTTGGACCACCAGCAACAGATGGATTCAGTGGTTGCGGTCTCCGCTCCTTCTTACCCATATCCGTCTCTTCCTCGTTGTGGTGCAGCGCCTTGGACAAGTCTTCATTTCTAGGAATTTTGGGAGAAAAAAAATCACGGCCAAGTGACAACCGCACAACTCGAATGAGCCAAAAGAGATAAAATTATGAAGTCAAGAGCCAACGGCAGCACATGCACCACTAAAAGAAGCTTCTTTCTGTGGATGCTCTTATTCCACTTTAGTTATCACATTGCCCGTGTGCTATAAGTAGGAGATGGGTGGAAGGATCATCGCATCTCGGAAGAACAAGGAAGTGGGGATTACCAAAAACTAGAAAAAAAATATGATGCCATTTAAGGCGTTTTTCATCCTTTTGGCTCTCCTCTGCAGTTTAATCATCCAACCAAGTATGGCTACCAGGGATCATGCCCATGATACACAAACAAGTGAGCGTCATCTTATGTCGGCTTTCCTCAAGCCTTATTTATCTGTGTTTCTTATGTCTTTCTTTTCCTCCATTTTTCTGCCCAACCAATTTATTTTGTTTCATTTTTAGAGGCTCACTAGTTTAACACTAACATGTGAAAACAAATTCATCGCAGCAGACATGGTATGGTTTTTCTAACCGGCATATGACAAGCTATGACCCCAAAAAATGATACTTCACATACCAGAAGGGACAAAAATATAACTTTGAGCGGTGTTGGCATAGTAATAAAGACTTACACAATAACTGTTGCATAGATGAAGTTGAAATTTTCTATTGATTTATTGTGGGAGATGTACGGTTATTGATTGCAGCATGTGGCCTTGCTCAGTGTAATCAGAACCCCCTCTTAATCTTAAAAGTTTCTTTTCTTCAATTGCAATAGCCTCACTGATTTCGACATGCGGCCTTGCTTAAAGAAATCAGAACACCTTTAATATCTCCCAATTTACTTCTTTTATTAAAAATATATTGCTTTCTTTTAATTAATATCGCATAAGTTGTAGCTAGAATATGGAGTAAAACATAAGTTACAGCCAAGCCATTCTTTTTTGTTCTCTTTTTTTTTCCAGATTTCCCACTTTATTACAAGAAATTTATCTCATATTTGAAGCAAAAAAGATAGGGACATCTGTAGGCACATAATGTTCTCTGGCTACATGATATGAAGGGACAAGTTTGCTCTTTGAAAATTAATGTGATAGGTAGGGGTGGTTTAATATTGAGTTACCACAAGTGGTATTATCATGCACGTATTAGAACTTCTTACGCACAAAATAGATGTCTTCTATCTGAAAGTGGAAGAGGCCTGACATGAATTAGACTGGTTGCCCACGTGCTGCCATCAAGGCCTAGGGGTCTAAGAGAGCTAAGCTTGATCAAGCTTGGACCTGATTAAGCTTAATTTGAAACTAATTTTAAGCTGGAAACTCAAAGATCAAGTTCGATTTTTCTTATCAATACTTCAAGCTTAATTTCGAACCAACTCGAAGACGAGTGCACTTGATCAGCTCAATAATCTTAAATTGAGTTGAAATCAATTCAAGCTTGATCAAGCCTGGTTCAAGTTTGAATTTTATAGCTTGATTTTAAGCTTGACTCAAGTGTGAATTAATATTTAATTGATTAAAAGAATTATATTAATCAAAGTCCTAATTCAAAAATCCATTATCTATCTACCTGTGTACCTCTCTATACAAACGTACTCACGTACACAGTAAAAGCTTGTTTTATTGATTTAGATTTAATTTATTTATCTGCAATTTGCGCTTTCCTCAATCTAAAGCTTGATCTGAGTTTGACACAATTGGTTTGACATCCCTATCTGCAACACATCATACTGCTAGGTTAAAATAGTTGAATGTGAATTTAACTTCCTCTTGTCCTTCATAACCTAGTATAATCTACTACAACTAGTTTAGAATGGAGGTAAGAAACTTCCTTCAAATATTTTTCTTTTTAAAAAATGAATGGCAAAGGTAGGTCTTGGTGAATGCCGTTGGAATGTTATAAATTTTGAGCTTTTATCTTAAAAAGAAAATTAAATACATCTTTCCCTCTAAGATAATACAAATAATAATTTACAATTGGTTGCGCAGAAGTAGGTGGCCAGAAGCCGGTAGATGCTAAGCCTATTACTCCTGGTGCGTTAAATCCGCGTAGGCCAGTTTATGGAGTGCCCAGCGGTAGGCCTTACCAACCTGGCTGCAGAAAGATCTACGGATGCCGTGCTAATCCTCCCACCCCATAACTGCCACTAAAATTATATCTATACTAGTATCCGGGGCCATTGACCAATCCCGGGTCGAACGTATATTATGTTCACTTTGTATCAATCCATGCATGCACTAAATAAGCAGCCCAACGCAGATGTCAGATCTGGGCTTGTTCAACTTACAACGGAGAGCTATATAATATATACCTCTATATTTTGAGTGCTCTTCTACTGTTATTGTCATTGTTCTAAGACTTGGGGCTCATGTCCATATTATGAAAATCATCATCATTATTGCTGAGTAAAAGAATATGGACTCCTACCCTTGAAAATTATGTTTTATGCTTATACTTTTCTGTTCTGCACTTTTTTATTTTTATTTTTTATTATTTTTTGACAAGCCGGATAGAAGTATGGCAGATCAAAAATAATTCATCAAAAGAAATCAGATAATGCAAATAAACAAGAGTAATAGCAACTGCAATAAATGGCGATAATCTTAGGAACTAAGACCCTATACAAGCAAGTCCATATATGGCTATATTAAAATTATTTTCGTTTGCTTTATAAACTATTTCCATGTTATTAAAGCAGTAGCAATTTGAAAGACAAATCTCGCATGAAATGCAATCCTGATTGAAGACATTGCAGCTGAATCTAAGAAGTTGGGACCACAGGCCTTACGAATTAGAACACTAATTAGTTGTTTCTTCACATGGCGAGCCAACATCATAGTCTGAGGCATACGAGATCCCACAACTGGATGAAGTGAAATCTTGGTTCTTGGTATTTTTTTCTTCCTCATAGTGCTTTCACGCATTCTTCATAACCTTAAATGGTTGGTCTTTGAAGAAGCGCCGCCCCCGTTCTCCGATCCTTCACAAGAAAGTGAAACGAGTGAAATTCCAAGAAGACATCATTGTCTTTAGTGAAGTTATGAATTGAATTCAGGTTTGTGTTAATTGACGGAACACAGAGAGTATTAGAGAGTTTGAAGGAGTGAGGAGAGGAGGGAATGGATGTAGAGCCGACATGGGTTACACGCAAACCTGAACCATCACCGATGACGACCTCGTAAGTGCTATCATATTCGGAGTGGATGGAGAGATTGGCAAGATCGGAAGTGACGTTGTGGGACGTCGCCGAATAAACGAGCTATTTCTTGTTCCAAGAGGAAGATGAAGGAGATGCACAGTTGGCAGAGACGCCAGGCCGCGGCTTCACACAACAAGTTTTAGCTGAATGACCTGGAATGTCGCAAAGTTGGCAAGTGAGGGTGGCCGTATCAGGACGACGATGAGGCCTGGACTTGCCAGAGTGTGGGCGAGAGGTCTTCTTGTTGGAATACTTGTGGTGGTTGGACGCCCGGCATTGGGTGGAGTTCGCAGTGGCAACAAGAGTAGCCGTGGACGTCTCGAGACGACGGATACACTACAACAATAAAGGGTTCTGGCGACTCTATATTGCCGACGCTACAAAAAAGCGTCGGCAAATTTTTTTCTTGCAACGGTAAATGCCGACGCTTGGGAAAAGCGTGGGTAAAAACGTTCCGCCGACGCTTTTAAGCGTCGGCGTAGGAAAAAAATACGACGACGCTTATAAGCGTCGTCGGACTTCACTTCTCCCCCCCACAAAACCCCATCGACCCCCTCCCTCCATAGCCCACAGCCCTAAATCCCTAACTCACGGCGACCGACCCTCTCCGTCCTCAGCCCTTTTCACCGATCTCAGCCAATCTCCTCCGACGAACGATCCCAAATCGTGTTCCTCCGCCGCATCTCCTTCCCCTCCTCCCCCTCTCCGTTGGCCAGGTTTGGGATCTTCTTCTCTTGCTTCGATCATAGGATTGGGATCAGGTATGTCGTCAATCTTGGTTTCATTTTTTTAGAGCTTGCAGGAATTTGTTCATGTTCTCTTGGGTATGAACCCTTGAATTTTATCTATATACGAGGGTTTTCCGGCCGATTTCAGTTTTTTTTTCAAGAAGATGATTAATCTTCCGCACTAGCGAACGATATCCTCTCTTCTTGGATCATCAGCGGTAGATGCTTATCTGAGAAAATTTTGTTTCGTTTAGTTTGGTTTGGCGATTGTTCTCTCCTTCTGGATCATTTTGGATTTCGAAAAGGAATGAGGTTTTGTGGATCTGATTCGGGCAATCTCCGCGTTTTCGGACTTTTAATGGAGCAATAGCCTTCTTTCTTTTCTTTTTTTGTTCGGTTAACGCCTTTTTTGCTTTTCTTTGTTTCTTCAGAATTTTAATGTTGTGATTTCTTCTTGATGAGGTTCTCTTGATCTTTTCTTGGTTCTCTTGGAATTTTTATGTGGTAGTACTTCTGTTTGAGACCCTTTTCTTGATCGCGCAGTTATTGCTTCTTTCCTGATGTACCCATATTTTTTTGGAATTCTACAAGGTGATTCCTTTTTTTCGGTTTTCTTGATTGTTCAGGTGGAGGATATAACGATGGCTGCTAAAAATGGCTCAACGACTATTGAGAAAGAGCAGGTATTCCGGCATTCTTGACAGACTCATAATCTTTTTTATTAGGCATTTTCAAGAAAACAAAGAAATGATTGAAAGAGCAAAAAATAAAAAATTCCCATTTGTAGTTGGATGTGCACCATCGTTTGCTCGACTTCATTTCTTGTCACCTGTATTCTGCCTCTAAAGTGTTTGCCGAGGTCTCTACAAGAGGCTGCATGCATGATAATGCATAGGCATCAATTATCCTGTCTTATCAATTTGTGGGTGGATGTGTAGATCCTGCTCAACCGTTTTTATTAGGCATTTTCAAGAAAACAAAGAAATGATTGAAAGAGCAAAAAATAAAAAATTCCCATTTGTAGTTGGATGTGCACCATCGTTTGCTCTGACCTTGTTTCTTAGTATGGATGGCATGTAGGGTGGTTATCCCTCTGGATCTGCTCATTTGGTTCGGTGGTTGATGAGATAAGTAAATTTGCAGGATTGAAGAGAACAACTGCAGGATCCGCTTCTCCCCCGGCTCTCGCCTACTCCTCCTCCGAGGAGATCCCGTCCGAGTCCCCTGTGTCATCTTGAAGGATGTAAATCTGTTTTCAAACATAATCTTGGAACTACTTTGCTTGAATTTGTCGTTTCTTTTTTTTTTCTTGAGTCACCATGTTTTCTTGAATGCTTTTCTTAGTGGAATATTGGAAAGCTCTGCTACGAATTCGACAGAGCCATACTCGCTCGCCCGGGATAAACAAGTCAAAGTGAGTTATTCATATTGGATTTGCCTCGCTTTTTTTTTCAGGCAAAAAAAAGCAAGAAAGATTTGGCCTTTTCCTGGCTTTTCTTCTCATTAATGATATCTTGCAATTGTACTTGTAGGATTTTGCCTCTCTATCTGGAATCGAGGTGTTCTCCCCTGTGAGCCATACTCTCTTCAATCCTGCAGTTGTTATAGGAAAGGTAGTCCCTAGCTCTTGTACTATCAATTATTATTAGCAGACTCATCAAAAAAAAGGAGTATTACTTGAGGTAAGACTGAAGTTGTGGTATTGGTTGCATTTGTTTTAGAAGGTAATATGGCAATCGATAGGGGGTGGTATTGACAACCAACAATGAAAGTATTGGGTGGTAGTGGTCAGTATTACCTTATTGACAACTTCATTCTTCCTAGTCTCATTGCATGCCCACTCTAACATCCTCATCTCCCCATACTTCAAAAAACAGCTATGGGAATGCGAAATGTACACCATTTAACTAAATGGTGTGTGAGATTTGATTTTAATCACAGAAACAATTTTTAGATGCTCCAGCTCTTTTATATCTTTGCTTTTCCCATTGTTGGATCTGAACTATTGGTCCAGCCACTCTGTGTCAAGCTTCATGGTACTGCAGGGAAGCTCTTAAATAAATTAGAAAGGTTGGGCTAGTGCAGCAATTTGTGAATCATTAGAGTTACCTAATCCTAAATTGAGGTACCAAACTCTGTGAACAATTCTTTGTATACAGTTTAACAATTTTGATGGCTTTTCTTATGTCACCTTTCATCTCTGTAGTGAGGAAGATATACTTATGAACATCTAGATGCTCAATACTTTTGATTTTGAAAACAAAGTTTAAAAATTTTTTAAATTTTTTTTAAAAAAAATAATATTCTAACGACGCTTTAAAGCATCGTTAAAATCACGAAATTTTTTTTTAAAAAAATAATATTATAACGACGCTTTAAAGCGTCGTTAAAATCACAAAATTTTTTTTAAAAAAATTATATTCTAACGACGCTTTAAAGCGTCGTTAAAATCACGAAATTTTGTTAAGAAAATAATATTATAACGACGCTTTAAAGCGTCGTTAAAATCACATTTAACGACGCTTTAAAGCGTCGCTACAAAGCGTCGCTAATTTCCGACGCTTTTGAAAGCGTCGGAAAATATTTTCCCCACTGTAGCATAGGCGACGCTTTACCGACGCTTAGGAAAGCGTCGGGATGGTTTTTACCGACGCTTAAAAGCGTCGCTAAAGGCCAAAAAAAGCGTCGCTAATGCCCAATTTTCTTGTAGTGATATAGCTCTCATGGCCGAGCAATAGATCATGCAGTTCTTCAAAGGTGAGAGGATTCTCACGAGCACGAATGGGTGCAGCAATATCTCGATACTCTGGTCCGAGTCCATTAAGGACATGGAGAGTGATGTCGTCCGCCGAGAGAGGCGAATCAATGACGGCTAACTCATCAGCAATGATCTTCACAGCGTGCAAGAAGTCAGTGACAGATCGGGAACCACGTTGGATATGGGTGAGATCCTCCTTGAGCTGCATAACTCGGGTACAAGAACAATTGGCATAGAGCCGGGATAGTTTCGACCAAGCAGCATGAGACGTCTCCAACGTAGCAATCAGTGGGATGACAGCTTCGAAAACGGAAGCCAAGATTGCATGGAGCAGGAGCTTGTCCTGCCGAAACTAGAGAAGATACACTAGAGAAGGAGACGCAGAGGCGGAGGAGGAGAAGTTTTCCTTCGGCGGATATGGGTTTGTGCCGTCAACATAACCCAAGAGATCATAGCCGATGAGGAGGGAGACAAACTGGGCACGCCAGGAGGTGAAGTTAGATGACGTAAGCTTCAACGGAAGCTGGGTTGCTGCATTGATCGAGATCAGTTGTATAGTAATGGTGGTGGGTTATTACCGACAGCGATCGTAGCATTGGATGAGACGCTGGAGGCCATGGAAGAGGGGAAAAGGATCGCTTTCTTCTCGTTGGAGGAAGGAGCGCTCTGATACCATAAAGAAATAGAAGTCTCAATATTTCACGATAGGAGGATAAGGTACATATAGAAGAGAGAGAGAGAGAAGAGAGTGGTTAACAGAATAACCAACTGGGATGATCATATCCTAAGAGATATACACAAATCCTTTAGTCGGTGCTGAAGTATCGGAGGAATGGGTTAAGCGAAGGATTATTCGATGTTCCTGTTAAAAGCTGCTTGATGGGGGATGTTTTCTGATTCCTGTTTACCTAAAAATACGCTAAACAGATCGTTGTTAGAACCGACAAACAATGTTTAATTTAATTATACTCTTACCTTTTCTACTCGAAGAATAGTGGTCATAAGAGGTCGATCCACAGGGAGGCGATTGGAGTTGCTTAAAAATTAAAACGTTCACTTGGATTAAAAACCGATTTTTGAATGATAATAAAAAAAAACATTACCTCAAGAAGGTTGAATGATTCTCTGGTCTACCAGAGAATATTTTCTATTTGAAATTAATGAAAAGACAGGTACTTAGATTCAAAAAGCATTTATATATTTAACTAATTAAAGAAGAGCTTTGGCATAGAAGATTGATGGAAGCTAAGAAGATTGAAGCCTGAAACATAAATTGCATAAAAGAAAAATTAAATATATTGCATAAAAAAAATTTAAAAGATTGCATAAAAAAAGAAATTAACTTGAACCTAGAACAAGGATTGCATGAAAGAAAAATTTAATAGATTTCATAAAAAGAAATGATTACAAGAAGTAAAAAAAATTGAAGATGAAGCCAATGCTTCTTTTCTTCTGCAAATAAAAAGGGAACAAGAAATAAAGGGAAAATCAAATAGAAAACTCCCCTTTCTTCTCTCCCCTATTTTTTTATTCTTCTTTTCAAACAAAATAGAGCCATGCTCTGTTTCTTTTTCTTCCTCCTTCTCGGGTCACCCCCTCTCCCTTTTTGAACCAGCCGACCCCCCCCCCCCCCTCCTCCTTCTTCTCCTCTCCTTAAATAGGTCGCCCACCTCTTTGGCCCGCCAATGGATCCCTTGATGGAGGAGTAACAGAAGCTTGATCGCAGGGAGAAATGAGCTAGCCACGAGATGCTGGGATCACGGAGAGGTGGGATTCCAGGAGGTGGATCCGATGAGGGGGCGCTGCGGGATCGCTGGGAGGAGGCGATCGTCCGGGTCGCGTGATCGATGGGAGGGAGTTGATCACGGATGTGGTGCTTGGGGGATCCGATTGCTGATTTGGGAAGGAAGCTGGGATGCAGAATGGCACGGGATGAGATGCTGGAACTCGGAAGAGGAGGACGCGGCATCTTGGATCAGCCTTGCAATCGGACGGAAGAAACTGGGGCTCGTGGAATCGCTGGGAGAAGAAATGGATGCTAGGATCATGGCTTGAAATCGGACGTGGGAGGCTGAAACGGAAGGGAGGAGATGCGGAAGAGGCGGACGGGCGTGGGATCCTTTCTTCTCCCCTGTTTCCGCACGGGATGAAGCTGGAGATCTTTGAAACGGGTGGCCGGAAGCTTTGGACGCTGGGATCTGTGGCTGGAATCACGCTTCATGGATTTCCTCTTTGGACCATGGGAGGATGGGAGCGCCGGCTGTGAATCTTGGCTGCTGGGAGGCAGGCGTGGATCGGGGAGGAAAGATGCAGACATGGATGCTTCATGGGGACCGTTGCTCCTCCTTCGTTTTCGCACAGGCTGAGACGGGAAGAAGGCTAATCTGGAAGAGGGCTGTGCGATGCAGGGAGATTGCAGAGTCTTAGGATGCGGGGCTGATTTGGAAGGTGATCCGATGGACGGCGCGGATGCTGGGACATCGCAACGTGTTGAAGACGTGATTCTGATGATAAACCGTGGGATGGGTAGTATAATGTGAAAAATCACTCGGGGGCAAATGTGCTCGACTAGGTCATGGTAGGATTGGGCCTGCGCAATCTGTACCAAATGCGCATTTAAACTTTAATTTGTAATAATCTGTACCAAACGAAAATATAATATTAAACCGGTGAATTTATCATTATCAGTTAGCAATAACACTAATTTAGGTGATATGTAGATCGCACTTTTGTGCTCTCATCACACCCCCCAACTAGCTTATTGCTAGTCTCTAGCAATTAACGAGCAAACAATAAATAAGGGTACAAAAAATGTAGTCTAACCTATGACTTTTTTTTTAATTGAAGCTAAATACACAAAACTAAGATATGTACCCATTTTCGTAAGGAATCACGATTGCACTTAGCATGTGCAACAAGCCTTTAAATTCCTAGGTTACCCTAGTGGACGAGTGTTGTCTCGTGAGGGTTTGCAGTGAAGTTACCCACAAACTTCATCAGTTAGGAATTTTCAATGTTTAACTTGAATTTTGAACAAGTATTATTGTTTGAACCTAGAATTGCAAGGACAATAGAGACTTATTGCTATCATCTTTAAACAGATTCTAACTCAAGTTTCATTATACCCCATCTATTTGCTAACAAGTCAAGAATGTAGTGAGGTGCAAGATAGTATCATATAAATGAGTGGCTTTCACTTACTTCCAACATGATCACTCCAATTTTCAAGACTTTCTATAGTTAAATGGTAATAAACATCCCAAATTTATTTATTATTATTATTTTTTTATTTTATTTTTTTAATCAGATTGAATGCTAAGAAGAATGACTTGTACAATATCTAGCCTTAATAAGCTTTCTAGCTAACCCATATAGCGAGTGTTAGGCCAATGACTCCCCATCCAGATGGCTCAGGGCACTAGGTGTAAAGACACCCTAACAGGCTTAATAACTCAAGTCAACCAGGCTCCAAGGCCGAATTAGTCACTCAGAGTTTAATCTAAGTCATTTTCACCTTTTCATGCGAACACTCGCTGCTTGCCAGGCAAGAGGCCCGGTTACTCAGTGAGAAGACTTAAAATAAACTCCTTTCTTTTTTCTTTTTTTTTTAGTGTGTTCATCACATATCTAACTTTAAATTATCCAGAAGATTAAAAGTATTCATATTAGTTGCAAGTTTACATACCCCACTATTCATGTGCTTACGTGTAGGTGCTAAATCATCTTCTATCATGTTAGCAGAAGATAGGTGGAACGAAAACTCAAGCTAGAACTGCTATCATATTTCTTAACTCAAAGCTATTGTCAAAGCAATTCCTAGTTTATACAGCCAAAAAGATTAGATTTTGAGTTAAAAATTTGAAATCCCCTTTTTTTTATCTTTTTAGGCAGAAAAATCAAAAATATTTTCACCCCCATACCTAAATCTAACATTGTCCTCAATGTTAAAGAAAATTTAAAGTAGTAATAGGACAGAGGAGAAGTTACCTGATATGGATAGGTAAATTGACAATTGAGGCAAAAACCTACAAACCTGTATGTTAGTAATTTATTGAAATATATTTTTTTTATAATATTTACATATTGGGTTGCCTCCCAAGAGCGCTAAGTTTTATGTCTTCAGCCAGACAAAATGTAGATTCATTTTTTTTCAACCATTATCTAAGAATGATTTTGGAAGAGTCCGAGGAAGAACAGTCGGCTGATGACGATCTATGCTCATAAGGGGAACAGAATTAGGGAGCGCATGCTTGACCCCTTCCTTGGAATGGGCAAGGTAAGCCTCTAAAGGGTCCGTACTATAAGTTTGTAAGAAAGTCTTCTGAACCAGACTTTCAATCATGTCAACTTCATTGATTTCTTCATCGTCTGGTGGTTGTTTACTTATGTTGAAGACATTAAGCTCGACTTTCATTTTGCCAAAAGATAACTTCAGCATGCTATTTCGACAATTTATCACAGCATTTGCTATGGCTAAGAAAGGTCTACCTAAAATTATAGGTGTGTGATTATCTGGATGTATTACAGGTTTGGTTTCAAGGATAACGAAGTCTACAGAATAGTAAAACTCGTTTACCTTCACTATTACATCCTCTACAATCCCCTTGGGGTACTTCACCGTCTTATCTGCTAAGAAAAGGATAATATTTTTGGGCTTTAATTTCTCCAAACCTAACTTTTGGTACACATAGTAGGGAAGTAGGTTCACACTGGCTCCTAAATCTAATAGGGCTCTCTGAATGATCGTCTCTCCTATTTTTATTTCAATGGTGGGGCAACTAGGGTCTTTGAATTTCGGGGCAATCTGTTGTTGAATGAGAGATGAGGCTTGTGCAGCCATAACAGCTTGCCTAGGAATGCTGGTTTTTCTTTTGACCGTGGTGAGGTCTTTCAAGAATTTTGTATAGGAGGAAATTTGTCGTATGGCATCGAGAAAAAGTATATTTATTTGAACAGTTTTAAAGACTTCCATTATTTCATCAAAGTTAGATTGTTTCTTGGAGTCCTAAAGTCTACTGGGAAAGGGAACCTTAGGTTTGTATGTTTCTATGGGTTCTTCCTTTTTGTCCTGTTCTTGACCCCTCTTTTGAATAGAGTTCTTATTGGATTCATTCTTATTTTCTTTTACGTGTTCAGGAAGTTGGACTTTATTGTCCACTTGCTTGCCAGACCTTAAAGTGGTAATTGCCTGGACTTCATAGGTCGGATTTTTATTAGAATCGATTTGATACTGACCTCTCTGACCTTGATTTTGTTGTCTACTAGGGTTAGGCACTGGTTGACTAGGTAGTTCACCTTTCTTCCTATCCCTTAGAGAGTTTGCTATTTGGCTTAGACTAACCTCAAGTTTTGCAATTGCTTGCGTATGGAATTGGTTAGTCTGGGCTTAGGCTGTATTAGTCTGTTGTTGTTGCTTGATAAAATCTTGTTGTTGTTTCATCATATTAGCCATCATGGTTTCTAATGGTGAAGGTTGCTGTCGGATAGGGACATTATAAGGAGGTACAGATGGAACCAAAGGTTGGTTCTGTGATGGACCTATTTTGGAAAAGTTGTTCTGAAAACCTGATAGACCACCTTGATGCTGAATAGGTTCATTTTGCTTGTATGAGAAATTTGGATGGAACCTATTGTTGGGAACCCGCCCATGCTGCAGAAAATTTAAAAAATTCAGATGGCAGCGGAAGTGGCATGCGTGGGATCAACGTTCATCTCATGAACGTTATTCAAAATCGTTCGTAGATAAATTAGGATTAAAAACTTTTAAAACAATTAGGAAGATCAGATCTTCACCTTGTGCGAATAGATGATCACCGCAAACTGAAGTTCGTAGTTTAGGATGAAGGTTTGCTTGAAGCCGCACACGCGTCCGGCCTCTACGAATATCCACATGAAGTAGAGAACCGATCAAAGCTTCCTAGTCTCCCCGAGGTGCTAGCTCCCTTGCAAAGACTACTTTAGATGGCTGATTTCCTTCCTTTGAATCAACCCTTGATTGTGCTTGGGAGGAGGAAGAAGAAGGAGGAATCTTGAAGAAGAATCAAAGGCAAGACCCAGCCTTTTTCTTTTCCCTGCGTTGGAAGAAGGAAGGGAGGAGGAGGAGGCTGCCAAGACCTTCTTTTCTTCTCCTTGCTTGCGGCTGAACCAAGGAAAGGGAAGAGGGAGGCGTACGGCTGAAAGGGGGAGGGCTTCAATGCCCTAGAGTGCTGCCCATGGTCCCCTTAAAAAGCATGAGGAGCTCCTACAAATTAGGAGCTCCTTGATTACTTTCCAAGAGGGGTGCCGGCCCCTCTTGTTTGCCGTACCAAGGGAGAATAAGGGGAGGGGCGTACACCCCTCCCTCTTGGCTAGCCCTAGTCCTCCTCTAAGGAGGATTAGGATATGCCCCTCCCTCTTGGTTAGCCCTAGTCCTCCTCTAAGGAGGATTTGGAGGCCTTCATGTGGCTAAGTCCTAATCTAATTAGGCTTAGTCCAAGGGTGAACCAATTTTGGGTTTAATCCATGCAAGTCCTAATCCAATTAGAACTCAAATGAATTATGACTCAATTGAACTCTTCAATCCTAATCCAATTAGGAGTCATTGTAATTCATTAGATTAATAATTAATTAGGACTTAAGAAATCCTAATCCAATTAGGACTTATTTAATTTTAGTCCTAATCTAATTAGGACTCTAATTTGAATCCGAAGTCCTAATCTAATTAGGACTTCTAGGAATCCTACACTAAGTAGGAATCCAAGTTGAATTCAAAAATCCTAATTCAATTCCCAGTCCCAATCCAATTAGGACTCCAAGAATCCTACACCAAGTAGGATTCATGTTTAAGTTCAATTAATCAATTTTCATTGTTCCTTCTTCAACTGATTATCAATCGAATTAATTACTCGTGATTCATAATCATATTTCAACCATCGGATCGGTCAATACCTCTAGTGTGTGTAACCCCATAGGTTCTATTCTGTCTGGTAGTGAGATATATTGCGATCTCTATCACAATATCATTGAAAACTTCTTTCAATGGGTTGGAACAGTTCCAACTCAACTCATCGAGATTTATCGATCATCAAGATATTCCCTGTGAGTCTTACCATCCACCAGTGACACCTAGCAGCATGTAGTGGCTACCCAACAGAATGGAATGATGAATCTCTAGGTGCAGTTATCGTATGATACAGTCCTTCTATCATGGATCCCTACAGGACGGAGGTCATGGACAACTCGTCAAACCCCATCATCTGTCATATGTCAAGATTTATTTGACTTAAGTTTGAGAGTGGAAAACTCTTTCTCCACTGTGTATACTGCCCCGGCCGAGGTCTTACGAACTCAGTCTTATAAATCACATAGGATCTCTCCTTATCTATCAAGATCGATAGATTCCATATAGGTGCATACCCTACTCCTACAGTGAACCTACTGCAGCCAATCTACACTGCATGGACCCGTATGTCTAGAGACAATGTATACGTGTAGTCAAACTACAATAACCTCACTGTGAGTAGCCGAAGCACCGCAGGTCAAAGGACCAGTCACACTACTGCAACATCAAGCAAGTCACTGACGAGTGGATAGACATCCAAGTGACTTCTTGTCTTGGTCATGCTCAGTACCCTTGTTCTTTAACAAGCACCTGCACTATTACTTCAGTGTCCCTACACTATGGACTTGAGTCTCGTCCATCCTCAAGGAAAGTAATGTGTGCACTGATCTCATCGGATCGATCACCGTCCTCGTGATGATCCATCGATTAGGAGCATTTAGAAATTAATCACCAATGATGCATGGCTCAAATTCTCAACTCTTGAGAATATGCATCATCATCTTATTAATTCTTTGGACGATTCATAGACACATTAACAATATGAATGAAAAAGATGCCTTTTATTTATTCAATAATAAAGTCAAGTACAAAATTATGTCCCAGAATTAATAATGTGTCAGCCAGATTGGCTTGTAGGGCATACATCTAACAATCTCCCACTTGCACTAAAGCCAATCAGTCATATATCTAAGTCCCATCTTCTCAGGGTGGGCTTCAGTCTTTTACTAACTCAGCTGCTTAGTGAACGGGTCCGCTACATTGTCGGCGGAGTCTACTCTCTGCACCTCGACATATTTCTTCTCAACATAGTCGCGTATGAGGTGAAAGCGCCGCTCTATATGCTTGGACTTCTGATGAGACCTTGGCTCCTTAGCAAAAGCTATGGCGCCATTATTATCGCAGTAGAGTGTTATGGCATCTGATGACATTACATCCAATTCCGCAATGAATTTCTTGAACCAGAAGCCTTCCTTAGCAGCTTCAGAGGCGGCGATGTATTCAGCTTCCATAGTAGAATCAGCAATGATTGGTTGTTTAGAACTTTTCCAATTTACCGTACCACCATTGCACAAGAACATATATTCAGATGTAGACTTTCTATTATCAATATCAGTCATGAAGTCTGAATCTGTGTACCCTTCTACCTTTAACTCTGATGCTCCTCCAAAGACCAAGAATAAATCTTTAGTTCTTCTTAAGTACTTAAGAATATTCTTCACAGCTGTCCAGTGCTCTTCACCTGGATTCGA
Organism: Phoenix dactylifera; assembly: GCF_009389715.1. NCBI lineage: Eukaryota > Viridiplantae > Streptophyta > Magnoliopsida > Arecales > Arecaceae > Phoenix > Phoenix dactylifera. The sequence goes on from NW_024069124.1 coordinate 34,298, forward strand.
CTGATATCTGCTAGTGACACTTACAGCAAGGGCTATATCAGGTCGTGTACACCGCATGGCATACATGAGGCTCCCTATTGCCGAAGCATAAGGGATCTTGCTCATGCACTGAATCTCTTCAGATGTGTTGGGGCACATCTTCTTAGAGAGATGAATTCCATGCCTAAGGGGTAAGAGATCCCTTTTGGAGTTTTCCATGTTGAACCTTTTCATCACTTTCTCTATGTACATCTTCTGTGATAGGCCAAGCATCCTTTTGGATCTATCTCTATAGAAATTTATCCCCAAAATATAGGATGCTTCCCCAAGATCTTTCATGGAGAACTCTTTTGACAACCAGACCTTAACTGAGGTTAGCATGGGAATATCATTTTCTATTAGGAGGATGTCGTCCACGTACAGTACGAGAAATACGACAGCACTCCCACTAACCTTCTTGTAAACATATGATTCCTCTTCGTTCTTGATGAAATCAAATATTTTGATTGCATCATTGAAATGAGTGTTCCAACTCCGAGATGCTTGCTTTAGTCCATAAATGGATCTTTGCAGCTTGCAGACCTTGTGATCTCCATCACTGGAAGTGAAACCCATAGGCTGCTCCATATAGATATCTTCATCAAGATATCCATTTAGGAAAGCAGTTTTCACATCCATCTGCCAAATTTCATAATCATAAAATGCTACAATGGCAAATAATGTTCGGATGAATTTCAGCATGGCTACAGGTGAAAAGATCTCCTGATAGTCAATGCCTTCGCGCTGACTATACCCTTTCGCTACTAGCCTTGCCTTATAGGTCTCTACCTTTCCATCCGAACCTATCTTTCTTTTGTAGATCCATTTGCATCCAATAGGTACAATACCTTCTGGTGGATCCACTAAGGTCTAGACTTGGTTAGAATGCATGGAGTCTAACTCTGACTTCATAGCTTCCAACCATTTTTCGGAATCGATATCTGATATCGCCTCGTCGTAGGTTTTGGAATCCTGTATGTGTTCCCTATCTCCCATGAGGAACATTTCCTTAGTATCCTCTATCGGGAGGATGGGAGACCCTACTAGATCTGCGAGGTGGAGAAGGGACAACGTGTACTGACTTTGTATGAATGGGTTCTATAGGATCCATGACTCGTTGCTTTTCAAAGACTTTCTCTTCAAGCTCAATTTTCCTTCCACTGCCTCTATCAAGGATAAACTATTTTTTCAAGAAGATGGCATGTCGGCTCACAAACACATTGTGATCCTCTGAGACATCAAAATTATATCATAATGACTCTTTAGGATATCCTATAAAACGAGCACTTATGGTCCTAGCCTCTTGCTTGTCCGCCTGTAGTCGCTTGACATGGGCCGGACATCCCCAAATCTTGAGATAACCAAGACTTGGTTTCTTACCATGCCATATCTCATACGGTGTGGTAGGAACGGATTTAGAGGAAACTCTATTCAGTAGATAAATTGCGGTACGTAAGGCATTTCCCCAAAGAAACATAGGTAAATCAGTGAAGCTCATCATGGACCGGACCATATCTATCCAATAGAGTCTGATTTCTCCTCTCTGACATCCCGTTGAGTTGAGATGTACCCGGAGGAGTCCATTGTGAGACTATGCCATTCTCCTTGAGATAGTTCCGGAATTTTCCACTAAGGTATTCTCCTCCTCGATCTGATTGAAGAGCCTTAAGGGGTTTTTCAGTTTGTTTTTCTACTTCATTTCTGAACTCTTTGAACTTTTCAAAAGATTCAGATTTATGTCTCATAAGATACACATACCCATACCGTGAATAATCATCGGTAAAGGTAATGAAGTACGAATAACGACCCCTGGCTAGCACATCGAATGGGCCACACACATCTGTATGTACCAGGGTAAGTATTTCAGTGGTCCTCTCCCCATGTCCTACAAAGGGCAATCTAGCCATTTTTTCTTGAAGATAGGACTCGCAAACTGGATATGACTCGAAAGTCAATGAGCCGAGAAGCCCATCTTTATCCATTTTGTTCATTCTGTCCTCTCCAATATGGCCAAGCCTGAGGTGCCACAAATACTTTTGGTTTATCTCATCCCTAGATCTCTTGGATCCTTTGGCACTCACTTCTTGCTCAGACACATTTACAGATACATCCATATGCAAATGATAGAGACTATCAATCATAAAACCACATGCGACTATTTTATTTCTGAAATAAATAGAACAGCAGTCTTTGTCAAATGTAAAAACATGACCTTCCTGTGCTAGACATGAAACCGAAATTAAATTTCTGCTAGCAGCAGGTACATAATAACAGTCTCTAAGTAATAAACTAAAATCAGACGGTAGTCGCAGAGGATAGGTGCCCACAGCCACAGCAGCAACTTTTGCCCCGTTGCCAATCCGAAGGGTTACCGCACCTTCCGCCAGCCTTTTACTTTCCTTTAGACCCTGCATAGTAGTGCATAAGTGAGCACTAGAACCAGAATCTATAACCCAACTAGAAGTAGAGGAAACCGTAAGGTTAGTTTCAATCACGAGCAAGTCTAACATACCTTTTGAAGGTGTGTCTGCCTTTTTGTTCTTCAGGCTCTTGAGGTATAAAGGACAGTTCCTCTTCCAGTGGCCATCGGCATTGCAGTGGAAATATTTTTCTTTGTCATTAGTCTTTTTCTTTTGAACTTCCTTCTTTGGCTTCTTGTCTTTCTTCTGCTTCTTCGCAGGCTTCTTTTTCTTCCAAGTAGACTTTTTCTTGGAGCCAGAAGTCAACTCAGCAGCAAGGACATTGCCCCTTGAACCTTTCAAAGCTCTCTCAGCAGTTACCAACATGTTTAATAGTTCAGTCTTAGTGCATTCAATCTTATTCATGTGGTAGTTTACTATAAACTGTCCAAATGAATCAGGAAGGGATTGTAGGATCAGATCTACTTGCAATTCCTTGTGCATGTTCATACCGAGCTTCTCAAGCTCCTCTAGGTCCTTGATCATAGTCAGACCGTGATCATGGACAGAATGCCCCTCGCACATCTTTGTCTTGAAGAGCCTCTTGGACACTTCAAAACGAACTGTGCGACTCTGCTCACCATACAACTTTTGCAGGTGTGCCAGTATTGTTGGGAATTGTATCCTAAATGTCAATCGTCAGCATGTTGATGATTAAATGAATTGACAAATCAATAAAGTATTTTTTGGCATTATTCATCATTTTACATCTTCAAATGAATTCTTATATGATGAAGTCCTTAGGACTTATTAATGATAAAGGAGAATTTATCTTCGAGTCCTTAAACTAGTTCGCGACCAAATGATATGTTGTTACAAGGACGACAGCATTATCGAGATTAGGTCGTTGTGTGACATATACGTGTTAGATGTATGCCCTAGAAGCCAATCTGGCTGACACATTATTAATTCTAGGGACATAATTTTGTACTTGACTATTTATTATTGAATAAATAAAAGGCATCTTTTCATTCATATTGTTTATGTGTCTATGAATCATCCAAGAAATTAATAAGATGATGATACATATTCTCAAGAGTTGAGAATTTGAGCCATGTATCATTGGTGATTAATTTCTAAATGCTCCTGATCAATGGATCATCACGAGGACGGTGATCGATCCGATCAGTGCACAGATCACTTTCCTTCTGGATGGACGAGACTTGAGTCCACAGTGTAGGGACACTGAAGTGATAGTGCAGGTGCTTGTTAGAGAATAAGGGTACTGAGCGTGACCAAGACAAGAAGTCACTTGGATGTCTATCCACTCGTCAGTGACTTGCTTGATGTTGCAGTAGTGTGACTGGTCCTTTGACCTGCGGTGCTTCGGCTACTCACAGTGAGGTTATTGTAGTTTGACTGCACACATACATGGTCTCTAGCCATATGGGTCCATGCAGTGTAGATTGGCTGCAGTAGGTTCACTGTAGGAGTAGGGTATGCACCTATAAGGAATCTATCGACCTTGATAGAAGAGGAGTGATCCTATGTGATTTGTTAGACTGAGTTCTAAGACCTTGGCCAGGGCAGTAATATAAAGTGGAGAAAGAGTTTTCCACTATCGAACTCGAGTCGAACAAATCTTGACATATGACAGACGATGGGGTTTGACGAGTTGTCCATGACCTCCGTCCTGTAGGGATCCACGATAGTAGGATTGTATCACACGTTAACTGCACCTAGAGGTTCATCATTCCATTCTGCTGGGTAGCCACTACATGCTGCTAGGTGTCACTGGTGGATGATGGGACTCATAGGGATTATCTTGATGATCGATAAACCCTAATGAGTTGAGTTAGAATCGTTCCAACCCATTGAAAGGAGTTTTCAATGATATTGAGATAGAGATCACAATATATCTCACTACCAGTCAGAATAGAACCTATGGGGTCACACACAATAGAAGTATTGACCGATCCGATGGTTGAAATCGTGATTAGGAATCACAAGAAATCAATTCGATTGATATTCGGTTGAAGAAGGAACAAAGGGAATTAATCAATTGGACTTAAACACAAATCCTACTTCGGGTAGGATTCCTAGAGTCCTAATTGGATTAGGACTGGGAATCCTAGTTGGAGTAGGACTGGGATTCCTACTTGGAATAGGATTCCTACAATCCTAATGAGATTAGGAATTTTGAATTAAAATAGGATTCCTACTTGGAGTAGGATTCCTAGAAATCCTAATTAGATTAGGACTTCGGATTCAAATAGAGTCCTAATTGGATTAGGACTAAAATTAAATACATCCTAATTGGATTAGGATTCCTTAAGTCTAAATTAATTATTAATCTAATGAATCAATATGACTCCTAATTGGATTAGGATTGAAGAGTTCAATTGAGTCATGGTTCATTCAAGTCCTAATTGGATTAGGACTAGCATAGATTGAACCCAATTTGGCGAATCCTAATTAGATTAGGATTAAACCATGAGAGAGGCACCTAATCCTCTTTGGAAGAGGATTAGGTTAACCAAGTAAGAGGGGCATCAGCCCCTCTCCACATGGCTAGGGCGACATGAAGAGAGGGGGCCGGCGCCCCCTCTTAGGTAAGTTGTCATGGAGCTCCTAAATGTTAGGAGCTCCACTCCCTTTAAAAGGAGGCTAGGGCCGGCACCCTAGATGAATCCATCCCTCTCCTTGCAGCCGTGGCCTCCTCCTCTTCCTCCTTGGTCTTCAACCAAAAGCAAGGGAGCAAGAAAGATCTCTTGGCGGTCCTCTTCTTCCTCCTTCGTTTGGGATTCGAAGTAAGGGAAAGCAAAGGTTGCATCTAGCCTTCTTGTTCTTCTTCAAGATCCCTTCTTCTTCCTCCTCCACTCAAGCACAATCAAGGGTTGATTGAAAGAGAGGAGATCAGCCATCAAAGCTATCTCTGCAAGGGAGCTAGCACCCCGGTGAGATAGAAAGCTTGGATCGGTTCCTGCTTCGTGTGGATACCCGTAGAGGCCGGACGTTTGAACGGCTTCAAGCGAACCCTCTTCCAAAACCACGAATTCAGATTTGCGGTGATCATCTACCCGCGCAAGGTGAAGATTTGATCTTCCTAATAGTTTTAAAAGTTTTAATTCTTACCTAATTACGAAAGGTCTCGAAACAACGTTCATGTGATGAACGTCGATCCCGCACATGCCTCTTCCGCTGCCATCTGATTTAATTTTTGAAATATCAGCGGCATGGGCGGGTTCCCAACAGTGGTATCAGAGCCTAGGCTTCGTAGATTAAGGTAAGAATTAAATATCTAAAGGCTTATTAGATCTGAAAATTGAATGATCATGCATGCTGAAAAATTCTGCATGCAGATTTTTCAGGGGTGCTGATTTTTTACATGCTGATTTTTATGTGATAAAAAGATGATTCTAAATGCATTGTTAATGGGATTACAAAGTTTAGAATCATGATTAGCATGATCAGCGACCTATGTCATGATATAATCAGTTAGTTTTCAGATCTGAAAATTATAATTGTTGCATACGGTGATGGTCATAGGATTCAACCCCTTTTGGTATCAAATGTAATGACCTGCGATGTGATCTGCGATGTCATGTAATTTTTCAGATGCTTGCATGCATCTTATTTGATGTTTTGAGAGGCTTGCGTGCCTCCTAAAAGGAGATGTAATTTATTTTTATTTTTATTTTACATCTGGTTGTATTTCTGTGATGTGATGTACATCAACGATCAAGTTGAAGCAAAGGCATGAGATGAAAGGTGATCTAAGCGGTTGATGGCGATGGGATCAAGAGTTGATCAAGGATCGAATCAAGGAGGCTTAGAACCAATTCAAGAGTTGAAGACCACTTGATCGATTGATGTGCATGTGCTTGTAATACGACCTAATTAGAATCCATGATCATCACCTATTTAAAGTTTAACTTTATTTGATGCTGCGATTATAACTGTCTGTGATGTACCGTTTGCATGAGATGTGAATGCAAGTCGGGTAGATAGGTTTACATGTGATGTAGCAAACCCAATTGAGACCTAAATCAAAACCTCCTCAATCAAGTCGAGAGTGAACCGACATGAGCAAGTCATATTAGATTAATTGATCTAATTGGTGTCTAGGAAAGCATGAAAGGTGGTTACTTAATTAGGACCTTACTCTCTGAGTAAGGGGAGCCTCCCACCTGCTTACCTGGCCAATTGTTCGATTACCTCTTATGAAGGGCTCAAGTTGCAAACACTAAGACCTGATTAACCAATATTAAGTCAATAGGTCTTCCACTGTAGTAGAGCTGCTAAGGCCTTTCTGATGTTGATTTGTCTCGGCTGGACACAGTGGTCAAGTTGCATCGGGGGGCTGGACCTCTCTATAGACATGAGATGTTGTAGGGTAAAGGTGGGGTTGGGCACCAATAACTGTTAGATGAGGACCCAATGGCGACTTTATTCCTACGGTTGTACGGTGGGTCTGACTTAACTATGAAATGGGACCAATAACTGTTAGGTGAGGTCTTCATGGCTTAGAGACCAAGTAACACTGCAACATGCTTGAGAAGCATTGTACAAGAGTTGTACACTCATCCATCTATGTGTCACCAATAACTGTTAGGTGAGGTGGCATGTAAATCGGTGGGACCGCAGTACCCACTAGAAATCCTAGTCGTGTGGGATTTTCGTTTTCCTACCAGGGGAGTGTGAGGGATTCGAGAAAATAGTGGGAGTTACATTTGTTCTAAAAGACCTTAGAACAGATTAGGATCAAGTACAAAAGTCTAACTAGAATCTTTACTCTCTGCAGATACAATGTCAGCTTCAAACCCTTTGACCCGTATTCTTGAGACCAACCGACTGACCGGAACCAATTACAAAGACTGGCTTAGAAATCTCAAAATTGTTTTGGACTGTGAGAAAATAGGCTATATACTCGATTCAGATATCCCCACACTACCAGCACGTCCTACTGATGTTCAGCGTGAGATGCATAAAAAGTGGTTGGATGATGACATTAGAGTAAAATGCTATATGATGGCATCCATGTCTAATGAACTCCAATGCCAGCATGAAAATATAAAGACTGCTAGGGAGATACTGGCACACCTGCAAGAGTTGTATGGTGAGCAGAGTCGCACAGCTCGTTTTGAAGTGTCCAAGAGGCTTTTCAAAGCGAAGATGCGCGAAGGGCAGTCTGTCCATGATCACGGTCTGACCATGATCAAGGACCTAGAGGAGCTTGAGAAGCTCGGTATGGACATGCACAAGGAATTGCAAGTGGATTTGATCCTACAGTCACTTCCTGATTCATTTGGTCAGTTTATAGTAAACTACCACATGAATAAGATTGAATGCACTAAGACTGAACTAATCAACATGTTGGTAACTGCTGAGGGAGCCTTGAAAGGTTCAAGGGGCAATGTCCTTGCTGCTGAGTTGACTTCTGGTTCCAAGAGAAAGTCTACTTGGAAGAAAAAGAAGCCTGCAAAGAAGCAGAAGAAAGACAAGAAGCCAAAGAAGGAAGTTCAAAAGAAAAAGGCTAACGACAAAGGAAAATGTTTCCACTGCAATGTCGAAGGCCACTGGAAGAGAAACTGTCCTTCATACCTCGAGAGCCTAAAGAACAAGAAAGGTGACACACCTTCAGAAGGTATAGACTTGCTCATAATTGAAACTAATCTAACGGTTTCTTCTACTTCTAGTTGGGTTATAGATTCTGGTTCTAGTGCTCATTTGTGCACTACCATGCAGGGTCTAAAGGAAAGTAGAAGGCTGGCGGAAGGTGCGGTAACCCTTCGGGTTGGCAACGGGGCAAAAGTTGCTGCTGTGGCTGTGGGCACCTACCATCTGCGACTACCGTCTGGATTTAGTTTAATACTTAGAGACTGCTATTATGTACCTGTTGCTAGCAGAAATTTGATTTCTGTTTCATGTCTAGCACAGGAAGGTCATGTTTTTACATTTGACAAAGACTGCTGTTCTATTTATTTGAGAAATAAAATAGTCGCACGTGGTTTCATGATTGACAGTCTCTATCATTTACATATGGATGTATCTGTGAATGTTACCGAGCAAGATGTGAGTGCCAAAGGATCCAAAAGATCCAGAGATGAGATAAACCAAAGATATTTGTGGCACCTCAGACTTGGCCATATTGGAGAGGATAGGATGAACAAAATGGATAAAGATGGGCTTCTCGGCTCATTGACTTCCGAGTCATATCCAGTTTGCGAGTCCTGTCTTCAAGAAAAAATGGCTAGACTGCCCTTTGTAGGACATGGGGAGAGGACCACTGAAATACTTACCCTAATACATACAGATGTATGTGGCCCATTCGATGTGCTAGCCAGGGGACGTTATTCTTACTTCATTACCTTTACCGATGATTATTCACGGTATGGGTATGTGTATCTTATGAGACACAAGTCTGAATCCTTTGAAAAGTTCAAAGAGTTCAAGAATGAAATAGAAAAACAAACTGGAAAACCTCTTAAGGCTCTTCGAGCAGATCGAGGAGGAGAATACCTTAGTGGGGAATTCCGGGACTATCTCAAAGAAAACGGCATAGTCTCACAATGGACACCTCCGGGTACACCTCAACTCAACGGGGTGTCAGAGAGGAGGAATCGGACCCTATTGGATATGGTCAGGTCCATGATGAGCTTCACTGATTTACCTATGTTCCTTTGGGGAGATGCCTTACTCACAGCGACTTATTTATTGAATAGAGTTCCCTCTAAATCCGTTCCTACCACACCGTATGAGATATGGCATGGTAAGAAACCAAGTCTGGGTCATCTCAAGATTTGGGGATGTCCGGCCCACGTCAAGAGACTACAGGCAGACAAGTTAGAGGCTAGGACCATAAGTGCTCGTTTTATAGGATATCCTAAAGAGTCATTAGGATACAATTTTTACATCTCAGAGGATCACAATGTGTTTGTGAGCCGTCATGCCATCTTCTTGGAAAATCAGTTTATCCTTGATAGAGGCAGTGGGAGGAAAATTGAGCTTGAAGAGAAAGTCTCTGAAAAGCAACGAGTCATGGATCCTATTGAACCCATTCATACAGAGCCAGTACACGATGTCCCTGACCACCTCGTAGATCTAGTAGGGTCTCCCATCCTCCCGATAGATACTTAGGTATACTAGAAGAGGATACCGAGGAAATGTTCCTAGTGGGAGATAGGGATCACATACAGGATCCCAAAACCTACAACGAGGCGATATCTGATATCGATTCCGAGAAATGGCTGGAAAGCAATGAAGTCAGAGTTAGACTCCATGCGTTCCAACCAAGTCTGGACCTTAGTAGACCCACCAGAAGGTATTGTACCTATTGGATGCAAATGGATCTACAAAAGGAAGATAGGTTCGGATGGAGAGGTAGAGACCTATAAGGCAAGGCTTGTGGCGAAAGGGTATAGTCAGCGCGAAGGTATTGACTATCAGGAGACCTTTTCACCTGTAGCCATGCTAAAATCCATCCGAACATTGCTTGCCATTGCAGCATTTCATGACTATGAAATCTGGCAGATGGATGTGAAAACTGCTTTCCTGAATGGACATCTTGATGAAGATATCTATATGGAACAGCCTTTGGGTTTCACTTCCAGTGATGGAGATCACAAGGTCTGCAAGCTGCAAAGGTCCATCTATGGACTAAAGCAAGCCTCTCGGAGTTGGAACACTCGTTTCGATGACGCAATCAAAACATTTGATTTCATCAAAAACGAAGAGGAACCATGTGTTTATAAAAAGGTTAGTGGGAGTGCTGTCATTTTTCTCGTACTGTACGTAGATGACATTCTCCTGATTGGGAATGATATTCCCATGCTAACCTCGGTCAAGGTCTGGTTGTCAAAAGAATTCTCCATGAAAGACCTTGGGGAAGCATCCTATATTTTGGGAATAAAGGTCTATAGAGATAGATCTAAAAGGATGCTTGGCCTTTCACAGAAGATGTACATAGAGGAGGTGCTGAAGAGGTTCAGCATGGAAAACTCCAAGAGGGGTCTCTTACCCCTAAGGCATGGAATTCATCTCTCCAAGAAGATGTGCCCCAACACATCTGAGGAGATTCAACGCATGAGCAAGATTCCTTATGCATCGGCAATAGGAAGCCTCATGTATGCCATGCTATGTACACGACCTGATATAGCTCTTGCTGTGAGTGTCACAAGCAGATATCAGTCGAATCCAGGTGAAGAACACTGGACAGCTGTGAAGAATATTCTTAAGTACTTGAGAAGAACTAAAGATTTATTCTTGGTTTTTGGAGGATCATCAGAGTTAAAGGTAGAAGGGTACACAGATTCAGACTTCATGACTGATGTCGATGACAGGAAGTCAACATCTGGATACGTGTTCTTGTGCAATGGTGGTACGGTGAATTGGAAGAGTTCTAAACAACCGATCATTGCTGATTCGACTATAGAAGCCGAATACATCGCCGTCTCTGAAGCTGCTAAGGAAGGCTTCTGGTTCAAGAAATTCATTGCAGAGCTGGATGTGATGACATCAGATGCCATAACACTCTACTGCGATAACAATGGCGCCATAGCCCTTGCTAAGGAGCCAAGGTCTCATCAGAAGTCTAAGCATATAGAGCGGCGCTTTCACCTCATACGCGACTATGTGGAGAAGAAATATGTAGAGGTGCAGAGAGTAAACTCCGCGGATAACGTGGCAGACCCTTTCACTAAGCAGCTGAGTCAGCAAAAGACTGAAGCCCACCTTGAGAAGATGGGCCTAAGATATATGACCAATTGGCTTTAGTGCAAGTGGGAGATTGTTAGATGTATGCCCTAGAAGCCAATTGGCTGACACATTGTTGATTCTAGGGACATAATTTTGTACTTGACTATTTATTATTGAATAAATAAAAGGCATCTTTTCATTCATATTGTTTATGTGTCTATGAATCGTCCAAGAAATTAATAAGATGATGATACATATTCTCAAGAGTTGAGAATTTGAGCCATGTATCATTGGTGATTAATTTCTAAATGCTCCTGATCAATGGATCATCACGAGGACGGTGATCGATCCGATCAGTGCACAGATCACTTTCCTTCTGGATGGACGAGACTTGAGTCCACAGTGTAGGGACACTGAAGTGATAGTGCAGGTGCTTGTTAGAGAACAAGGGTACTGAGCGTGACCAAGACAAGAAGTCACTTGGATGTCTATCCACTCGTCAGTGACTTGCTTGATGTTGCAGTAGTGTGACTGGTCCTTTGACCTGCGGTGCTTCGGCTACTCACAGTGAGGTTATTGTAGTTTGACTGCATACATACATGGTCTCTAGCCATATGGGTCCATGCAGTGTAGATTGGCTGCAGTAGGTTCACTGTAGGAGTAGGGTATGCACCTATAAGGAATCTATCGACCTTGATAGAAGAGGAGTGATCCTATGTGATTTGTTAGACTGAGTTCTAAGACCTTGGCCAGGGCAGTAAGTGGAAAAGGAGTTTTTCATTATCGAACTCGAGTCGAATAAATCTTGACATATGACAGACGATGGGGTTTGACGAGTTGTCCATGACCTCCGTCCTGTAGGGATCCACGATAGTAGGACTGTATCACACGTTAACTGCACCTAGAGGTTCATCATTCCATTCTGCTGGGTAGCCACTACATGCTGCTAGGTGTCACTGGTGGATGGTGGGACTCATAGGGATTATCTTGATGATCGATAAACCCTAATGAGTTGAGTTGGAATCGTTCCAACCCATTGAAAGGAGTTTTCAATGATATAGTGATAGAGATCACAATATATCTCACTACCAGTCAGAATAGAACCTATGGGGTCACACACACTAGAAGTAGTGACCGATCCGATGGTTGAAAAGTGATTATGAATCACGAGTAATCAATTTGATTGATATGAAGTTGAAGAAGGAACAAAGGGAATTAATTAATTGGACTTAAACACAAATCCTACTTCGAGTAGGATTCCTAGAGTCCTAATTGGATTAGGACTGGGAATCCTAGTTGGAGTAGGACTGGAATTCCTATTTGGAATAGGATTCCTACAATCCTAATGAGATTAGGAATTTTGAATTAAAATTGGATTCCTACTTGGAGTAGGATTCCTAGAAATCCTAATTGGATTAGGACTTCGGATTCAAATAGAGTCCTAATTGGATTAGGACTAAAATTAAAATACATCCTAATTGGATTAGGATTCCTTAAGTCTAAATTAATTATTAATCTAATGAATCAACATGACTCCTAATTGGATTAGGATTGAAGAGTTCAATTGAGTCATGATTCATTCAAGTCCTAATTGGATTAGGACTAGCATAGATTAAACCCAATTTGGTTAAGCCTAATTGGATTAGGACTTAACCACATTAGGGCATCCAAATCCTTACCTAATGAGGATTAGGGCAACCATGAAGGAGGGGCACACGCCCCTCCTCCTTTCATATTGCTTGGTGCGGCAACAAGAGGGGCCGGCGCCCCTCTTGGAATTATTTCAAGGGAGCTCCTAAAAGTTAGGAGCTCCACTTGTTATTTAAAGAGGGCTTCATGGGGCTGACCTAATTCATGAGAAGGCTTCTTCCTTGCTGCCGTACGCCCCCTTCTTGCTCCTCCTTTGGTTCAGCCGCCAACAAGAAGAAAGAAAAGAAGAAGCTAAGGCGCCCTCCTCTTCCTCCTTTCCTCCTTCCAACGCAGGGAAAAGAAAGTAGGCTGCAGGGGCTTTGCTTCTTCCTCTTCTTCATTCTTCTTCCTCCTCTCAAGTGCAATCAAGAGTTGATTGAAAGAGAGGACATCAGCCATCAAAGCTATCTCTGCAAGGGAGCTAGCACCCCGGTGAGATAGAGAGCTTGGATCGGATCCTGCTTCGTGTGGATACCCGTAGAGGCCGGACGTTTGAACGGCTTCAAGCGAACCTTCTTCCAAAACCACGAATTCAGATTTGCGGTGATCATCTACCCGCGCAAGGTGAAGATTTGATCTTCCTAATAATTTTAAAAGTATTAATTCTTACCTAATTACGAAAGGTCTCGAAACAACGTTCATGTGATGAACGTCGAACCCGTGCATGCCGATTCCGCTGCCATCTGAAAAATTTTTGAAATATCAGCGGCATGGGCGGATTCCCAACAGTCCTTTCATCAGAGGAGAGATCCCTCAAATTTCTACAACAAGGACAAAGGTAAGGAGAGAGAAAGTGAGGGAATCGGTTGCTATGAGTGCAAGAAACCAGGATATTTCAAAATCGACTGTCCATTACTAAAGAAGAGCATCAAGCACAAGAAGAAGAAAGCTCTTGTCACCACCTTGACAGACTCCGATTCATCATCATCATCATCGGATGAGGAACAAGAGAAAAAGGCCAACTTCTGTTTTATGGCAAATAAAAATGAGGTAACATCTGAAACGTATTTAGATTTTATTTTTGATGAATTGTATGATGCTTTTAATGAACTAATGGATGAATATAAGACAATAAATCTTAAGAATAAAGAACTAAAACTAACTAATCAATCTCACTTCCATAAGTATGATAAATTAATTAAGGACAAGAATTTTATCATTAAAGAAAATTTAGAACTTAAAACAAGCAACCAAATGTTAATTCAAAAACTAATACCTTAATTAAAAATAATGAAAAACTAACCATGGAAATTTCAGAACTTAAAAACGGTAAACAAACTATAAAAGATAATCTCACAAAAGACTTAAATATACTAAAAACAGAAAAACAAAAGCTAACACAAGAGCTTGAAAAATACAAACCTATTGTTGAAAAGTTTACATATAGTTCTGAAAAATTGGAAATGATACTTAATAATCAACGAGCTGTGTTTAATAGAGCCGGTTTAGGGTATAAACCTAATAATAAGCAAAAGCTCCTTAAAAATTTCTTTGTGAAAGCAAGGGAAAGTAAAACTAAGAATATAACTTGTTTTTGCTGTGGAAAAGTAGGACATAAAGCTAATGTGTGACCATAGGAAAGTATAAGCTAAAAGAAAAATTAAAATGGTTTGGGTTCCAAAAGAAACCAACATTACTAACCTTGGAGGACCCAAGAAAACTTGGGTACCTAAAATTGTATGATTTCCTTGTGTAGGAGTATCTTGCAGCCAAAGTCGACAAAAACTGTTGGTATTTGGATAGTGGCTGCTCAAGACACATGACGGGTGACAAGGAGCAATTCTTCACCTTAGAGCCTAAGAAGGGAGGTGCTGTGATATTTGGAGACAATAACCAAGGTCACATCGTTGGTACAGGTAAAGTATAAATCACCTCTTCAACCTTCGTTGATAATGTACGACTTGTAGATGGTCTTAAGCATAACCTACTTAGCGTTAGTCAATTATGTGATAAAGGTTTTGATATTTTGTTTAAGCCATCTTTATGCATCATAACCAACTCAATTGACAATGGATTAGTATTTAAAGGAATTAGACGTGGTAACGTCTATGTAGTAGATCTTGAAGATCTTGCTAAAAACAGTCCTTGCTTAGTAGCTAGTGATACTAAGGTTGATGATGCAAGTTGGTTATGGCACCGTAAATTAGGTCATGCAAGTATGGATACAATATCTAAGTTAGTTAAAAGAGATTCTGTAATAGGTTTGCCAAAACTAAAATTTGAGAAAAATAAAATTTGTGAAGCATGTCAATATGGCAAACAATCTAGGAGCTCTTTTAAATCCATAAATTGTGTCTCTACCTCTAGACCTCTTGAACTACTACACATGGATCTATTTGGACCAACTAGAACCACAAGTCTTGGTGGAAACAAATATGGTCTTGTTATTGTAGATGATTTTTCTAGATATACATGGGTCATGTTTTTAGCTCATAAAGATGAAGCATTTTCTGTATTTAAGAAATTTCATAAGGAAGTAACTAATGCAAGAAATGCTTCAGTCATAGCTATTAGAAGTGATCATGGAACGAAATTTGAAAATCATCTATTTGACGAATTCTGTAGTAAAAAGGGAATAACTTATAATTTCTCTGCACCTAGGACACCACAACAAAATGGAGTTGTGGAAAGAAAGAATAGAACCCTAGAGAAAATGGCTAGAACCATGTTATGTGAAAGTAACCTCCCTAAGTATTTTTGGGGAGAAGCCATTAACACATCATGTCATATATTAAATAAAGTTTTATTGAGACCAATTATAAAGAAAACATCTTATGAACTTTGGAGAGATAGAAAGCCCAAAGTAAACTATTTTCATGTTTTTGGGTGTAGGTGTTTCATTCATAATAATGGCAAAGATAACTTAAGTAAATTTGATTCTAAATATGATGAAGGTATCTTTTTGGGCTATTCTACATCAAGTAAAGCTTATAGAGTCTTCAACAAAAGAACCCTTGTTATTGAAGAGTCTATACATGTTGTTTTTGATGATACTAATGATGTCTCTTCTAGCAAGAGAGTAGCTCTTGATGATGATGCAGGAATACTTGAGAAAAAGATAGATGATATGATATTACAAGAGGATGAACCGAAGCAAAGTGGAGAAACCTCAACAAGCCAAGAGGTAATTGATGATCATGGGCTTACAAAGGCTTGGAGGTATGCATACGGTCACCCTAAAGAATTAATATTAGATGATCCATCACAACCTATTAGAACTAGAGCTTCTCTTAGGAACTTAAATAATCACCTAGCTTTTGTTTCACACTTAGAACCTAGAAACATTGGAGAAGCTGAAAATGATGTAAATTGGATAAATGCTATGCAAGAGGAACTAAACTAATTTACTAGAAACAAGGTATGGAATTTAGTAGAAAGATCCGCTGAATACTCAATAATAGGAACAAAATGGATATATAAAAATAAACTTGATGAAAATGGAGTTGTGGTTAGAAACAAGGCTAGACTAGTAGCAAAGAGCTATAATCAAGAAGAAGGTATAGATTTTGATGAAACCTTTGCTCCTGTGGCTAGACTTGAAGCAATTAGATTATTACTAGCATTTGCATGCTCTAAAGACTTTAAACTATTTCAAATGGATGTAAAAAGTGCCTTTTTGAATGAGTATATTAATGAGGAGGTTTATGTAGAACAACCTCCTGATTTTGAAAATCATCAATACCCCAATCATGTATATAAACTAAACAAAGCACTTTATGGTCTAAAACAAGCCCCTAGAGCATGGTATGAAAGACTTAGCAAATTTCTATTAGACCATGAATTCTCTAGAGGAAATGTTGATACAACACTGTTTTTAAAGAAGAAAAACAAAGAAATGTTAGTAGTGCAGATTTATGTAGATGATATTATTTTCGGTGCTACTAACAATCACCTCTGCGAAGAATTTGCTGACTTAATGCAGAGTGAATTTGAAATGAGCATGATGGGAGAGCTGAACTATTTTCTCAGGCTCCAAATCAAACAATCTAAAGGGGGGATCTTCATCAATCAAGCTAAATACATCAAGGAGATGCTTAAGAAGTTTGATATGGATGGAAACAAGCCAATCAGCACACCCATGAGCTCATCATGCAAACTAGATAAGGATGAATCAGGTAAATCAATAAATCAAAAGCTGTATAGAGGTATGATAGGCTCTTTACTATATCTTACAGCAAGTAGACCTGATATCATGTTTAGTGTATGCATATGTGCTAGATATCAATCTAATCCTAAGGAATCACATTTAATTGCAGTTAAGAGAATTTTTAAATACCTAATAGGAACAAAAAATATAGGTTTATGGTACTCTAAAGAATCTAGCATAAACTTAATAGGGTACACAGATTCAGACTTTGCTGGTTGTAAACTTGATAGAAAAAGCACCAGCGGGTCATGTCAATTCTTAGGAGAAAATTTAATCTCTTGGTTTAGCAAGAAACAAAACTCAGTTGCACTATCTACGGCGGAAGCCGAATATGTTGCTGCCGGAAGTTGTTGTGCTCAAATCTTGTGGATTAAACAACAACTTGAAGATTATGGTATTAAACAAGATAAAATTTTCATAAACTGTGATAATACAAGTGCCATTAATCTAACTAAAAATCCAATTCAGCATTCAAGAACCAAACACATTGAGATAAGACATCACTTCATAAGAGATCATGTACTGAATGGTGATGTGACACTTCAATTTGTTTGTACTGATGATCAACTTGCTTATATCTTCACAAAATCTTTGAGTAAAGATCGATTTAGTATACTTAGAAGAGGGTTAGGAGTGATTGATCCATTCTAGTGATACTCTCCTCTAATTCATTGATTTTGATGATTAGCTTATATTAGACATAGGATCTCTTATCCATGATCATCAAATCAGTTCTTAAAATCTAGAATATTTCCATAACTCTCTCCTATGGCACGGAAATAACAAGCTTGTTGGATATATGCCAGAGTTCGAGTCGACTCTAATAGATTTTAGAGTCGGCTCGTGGGCGAGTCGACTTGCGCATGTTTGAGAGTCGACTCGAGGTCGAGTCGACTCGCGACTTACCGGAGTCGACTTGAGGTCGGAAATCCGACTTTTAACCCTAAGCGGAATATTTTTCTCTTCACTTCTATTTTTAGCCGCCACTATTCAAAAGCCCTAGAGCCGTCTCCGACCTCGTCTCCGACCCATTTTAGATCATTTCCGTCGAGTTTTCTTCCATTTTTCTTGTCCTTCCCCCGTGTTTAGGTCAAAAATGCCAAGAAAAGTCGTTGTCCCAAGCCGGAAGAGACCCCTCGCCGCGAGCGGCGCCGAGCGACGGTCAAAGGCTCGGAACGAACCTGCGAGGCCACCACCTCTGGTTCCTTCCCGCCTAGGCCGATTCCCTCGCGTCCGTGCGCCGGGAGGGCAGTCTCCACCGGGAGGAAAGTCGACTTTGACTTCCTCTCCCGGGAAGGGTTCACCCTAGGGCATCGTCTTAGGGCTCAAGGGTTAGAGTTATTCTGTTCATTAGACCTCCCTACTTACCCGGGGTTAGATAGAAAATTCTATGGGACTGTAGCCCGAGGTAGTGGTGGTATCCAGGGAACCGTAGCGGGTGTCCCTGTATTCATCTCGGAGGACTTCATTGCTCGAGTCCTCCATCTCTCCCGAGAAGGGATCTTTACCACTCACCCCCATGATAGGACTGAGGCCCTTACGGCAGTATTAGAGAGACCCCCTCAGTCCCCTATAGAGGAAGTGTTTGCAAATCAGCTTTCAGCTGAAATGCGGCTCCTCCTCAGTATCATTTCTAGGACTCTCTTTCCAAAAACTGGCCGATTCGATTTTATCTCTGAGAGGGACCTAGCCTTGATGTTCCACATACTCCAGGACACTCCTATCAACTTCCCTAAACTCATCTACAAATATATCTGTGAATCCCTAGATAAGCCTAGGTTGAGTCTCCCTTACGGTATGCTATTCACTCTCATTTTTAGGGAGTTAGAGGTCCCTATTCCTGAGGGGAAACCCTCTCGCTCACTGCGTCACACAGATCGCATGGGTGAGGGGACTCTCCATCATATGGGCTTTTATAGAGTTGAGGAAGTCTGGGTACGAAGACCATCCACTTCCACACCATCTGACCCTACCACTCACCACTCCCCTAGCCCTGACCATGACCAGGAGCTCTATACAGATCTTTCCACCTATCCTTCTATCTCTGATCCTACTCATACTGAGCCCTCCACCTCCACTGCCCCACCTTCTCAGCAACAGCCCCTGGAGGTTAGGATATCTTCTGAGCAGCTCCGAGAGTTGAGGCAGGAGATAGTGAGGGAGCTGAGGGATGATCTTCTGAGAGAGCTACGAGGTTCTCAGACTGCTCCCTCTACCGAGATAGTCCCCTCCTTGGCAGCCGTGACCGAGATGATTGCACACCTGAAGGAGGAAATCTACAACATAAGGAGCCTAGTTCAAGCTCAATTTTGGAACATTAGCGACGTAAAGGATGACACAAGGGAGATGCGAGACAGCATCAGAATTGAGCTAGGTAGCCAGACTCAGGGAGCAGAGAGACTAGCAAATGCCTTGATCTCCAAGCTTGACACCCTCCAAGAAAGTATGACTCAGCTCACCACGATACAGTCTAGTGCCACCTCGGAGATCATCGAGCAGCTAGGGAACGTCTCTGAGAGGATAAACTTAGTCATGCAAATGAGTAGACTAAAAACGGGAGCCACATCCTCCACTACAAAGAAATATTAGTGTATTTTTATCTGTTTTTATGATGTACAGTCCCTTAAGGACTCTTTTGATATGTAATCACACTTGTACTCAAATTTGAATTTAATACAATGAGTAGAAATTTTCTTTCAAAATTGTGCATTCTTGAGTTCTTGTACTTTTCTGTGCTTTCTGCCTTTTTGCTATGATGACAAAAAGGGGGAGAAAATATATTGAATTGAAATGTAAAGGGAATCAATAAAAAGAAAATTATTAAAGCACAAAGTAATTTGTTCTAAGTGGATTCGATACCTCGAGGCTCATTATCTCTCTGTTAGGGCTCCTAAAGGAGTAATCTCCAGAATCTATTCAAGGGATATTCGGAGATTAGTTGAATCATACTCAAGAACAAATTGGCACATTTTTCCTCTAAACCAAAAATTTAAGCTCAAAAGCTTCAAGACATTAAAAGAAAACTCAGAGAATCTAAACAAAATTGAATGCATATGTTGAGGGGAAGAATCTGAAATCTTAAGAAAGCAAATTCATTAAACACATATAAGCCAAACAATTGATTGCATGACATGAAGGCTTATATAATTCCAGATGAAAGGGAGAGCTTTAACGTCAGGATTTAATGTTTCACACCTTTCAATTTTGGATAAATTAAATAACTAGACACTTGAATTCATTTCAAAAGTTTATTATAAATCTCCTTTTGGTTGAGCAATTCACTTTACAAATACTCAATGTTTTGTCATCATCAAAAAGGGAAAGATTGTGGAGTGATTGATTATAACCCTATTTGATTTTGATGAGCTCAAAGCAATTGAGTATATCTGATGTTATACTAATGAATTCAATCTAGTGTTTCAGCCAAATATTTATGAATTTATGCTTAAGTGTCTCTAGCTTTGGTTCAATACATTTTGGCTAAGTTTGGAACTCAGTTTGAACCAAAGTCTGAAGCTCGAGTCGACTCCAAAAGATTACGAGTCGACTCCAAGTGTTTCAGAAGTTCTGGCACATGCTCGAGTCGACTCCGGTATACTACGAGTCGACTCCGATTGAGAACTGATAGAAAGACAGAAAGTTGATTTTCAGACCCTGTCAGCGAGTCGACTCCAGAAGGGTTCGAGTCGACTCCGATGGTTTCCAAGTCGACTCCCGATGTTTCCGAGTCGACTCCAAAGGGTAACAGAAGAAAGACAGAACAATGTATTTCAGACCCTGCAACCGAGTTGACTCCAGAAGGTTACGAGTCGACTCCGAAGTTTGGCGAGTCGACTCCTAGTTAAGTACGAGTCGACTCTAAGAGGAAAGCAAGACTAGAAGGCAGAGAACCAACTTCGGACTCTGAGACCCGAGTCGACTCCAACAAAGTGCGAGTCGACTCCGAGGCAGTTCAACTCAAAACACAGAAAAATAGTTTTCGGACTCTGAGAGCCGAGTCGACTCCAAGATGATCCGAGTCGACTCGAGAAAGAAATGCAGAAAAATAGATCTCTGGAACCCTGAGAACGAGTCGTCTCCAGAGGGCCGAGTCATCTCCGGACATTAGCGAGTCGACTCCAGGGTTGGCCGAGTCGACTCCAGAATGGGACAGCACTTTAATCAAATCCTGACCAGTGCGCGAGTCGTCTCCAGTAGAGCATGAGTCAACTCCAGCAACAGCCGAGTCGACTCCAGATCGAGCGAGTCGACTCTGATCCCAACGGATACACTGTCAGGAGTTGCAGATTGTGCAGAACGGCCATAAAGTGGTGTCTAACGGCTAGTTTTCAAAGTGGACTGCTTAAATAGCTAGAGTGAACAGTAGTAGACACCAAGGAGAGCTATTCCATTCAAACAAAAAGGGATTTCCACCTACCAAAGGATCTCAAGAGTAAATACAAGAGAAAGAAGGAAAAAGCGCATTAAACTTCATCCAACAAATGTTTCCTTCACATTCAAGGCTCTCCTCTGACATCAAATCTTCAATGCATTCAAAGAGGAGACTCAGAGTTCGAGAAGCCCCTACTTCCTCTTCCAAAATCTGTTTGAGGGCTTCTAACTCTACATTATTTATATTGTTCATATTTGCTTTTTAAGAAGCTTTCCCTGTACTCTTTACAAACTGTTTTCTTATTACTTGATTCAATCAGGGGATCGAATCAAGGTTGTTGAGGTTTGTTGGTGAGCCGAAGTTAAAACCAATGGTGTAAGGGTTCGATTGTGATTCCGGAAAAATAATCGGGTGGTTCTAGTCGGTGAGCCTGTGAAAACCGACCGAGTTCATTGTGATCTCGTGAAAACAACAAGTTGGGTTGTGAACTTGTAAAACAACCGGCTGTAATCCTAGAAATTATAGTGAACTCTCAAGTGAAGCTTGGGGAGTGGACGTAGGAGCAAGAGTTAGCTCCGAACCACTATAAAACCTCTTGTGTTTGTAATTGGTTCATTGTCTCTTCCATCTTCTCCACTCACTACAACTAGTAATCTAATTAATCTGCCTGCAATAATTTTAATTAGTTACTCATTAAGTTTTAATTTGCAATTATTACTTAAAACCCAATTCACCCCCCCTCTTGGGTTGTCTTCTTGGGCAACACTTTCGTTGCTGGATTAGAAATCCAGGTAGTCCGGTACTAAAGTATAGTGAGTTGCTTGCAAGCCACCGGTTGCAATCTCAGGTCTAAAGCATACATATACCCATATCCACTCGGAACCACTCTTGACAAGAGAGAGTCCGTCAATTGGTCACGTTCAGTGAACGTATACTACCGTTGTATACCATACTAGTATCTCTATACTCTTTGGTTTGGAAGACAACCAACAATTATGATACACAATGACCTATGTCCGATAATACTATCGTCCTATTAATAGTATATCATACGGTCATGAACATTTAAGGACCTGTGTGACAAAATCATATTTCATTACACAAAGCATCCTAAGGACTTCATCACATTGGAGTTTGTGAAGATGTTCTGGTGATGAATAAATACCATGTTATTTATAATTGATTCAAATACATTTACAATCACCAATTGATTGGATTTAGGACATAATTCCCAACAACTCCCACTTGACCTAAAGCCAATCAGTACAATATCGTATACCCATCTTCAAGTAATGATTGTCAAACTCTTTTACACTGAGGGCCTTAGTGAAGGGGTCGGCTAAGTTATCCTTTCCGTCAATCTTTTGAAGATCAATGTCACCTCGTTCTACTATCTCACGAACAAGGTGATACCGGCGTAGAATGTGCTTGGTGCGCTGGTGTGCCTTTGGTTCCTTAGCTTGAGCGATGGCCCCAATAATATCATAGTATAGTGGGACTGGTCCATCAGCGGAGGGTGTAACTCCTAGCTCAGCAATGAACTTTCGTAACCAGACAACTTCTTTGGCGGCATCAGATGCAGCAATGTATTCAACCTCGCATACAAAGTCTGCTACGGTATGCTGCTTGAAACTTTTCCAGCACACGGCCCCACCTAACAGGGTAAACACATAACCAGACACAGACTTGCTATCATCACGGTCTGATTGAAAACTTGAATCGGTATAACCGACAAGTCTCAACTCAGTATCTCCATAAACAAGCCACTTATCCTTAGTATTTCTCAAATACTTGAGGATAGTCTTTACAACTTTCCAATGGCTCTCTCCTGTGTCAGATTGGTACCTACTCACTACTAGTGAATACGCCACATCTGGTCTAGTACATGTCATAGCATACATAATAGATCCCACAGCAGAGGCATATGGAATTCTACTCATACGCTCTCTTTCTTGAGGAGTTGTCGGGCAATCTTCTTTAGAAAGAGTGATTCCATGACCTATCAGAAGATAGCCTTTCTTGGAATTTTCTATTCTGAATCGTTTCAGCACAGTATTTATGTACGTGGATTGGGATAACCCAAGCAACCTTTTAGACCTATCCCTATAGATCTTCATCCCTAGGATGTAGGATGCATCTCCCAGATCTTTCATGGAGAACTGTGATGACAGCCAGATCTTTATTCCCTATAGTGCAGGAATGTCATTCCCTATTAAAAGAATATCATCCACATACAGCACAAGAAACATCACTACTGAACTATTTACCCACATATATATGCAAGGTTCCTCTTCGTTCCTAACGAAGCCATACGTCTTGATCATCGTATCAAAGCGTATGTTCCAATTCCAAGAAGCTTGCTTCAGTCCGTATAAGGACTTCTGAAGCTTGCATACCTTAGATTTATCTGCAGAAATAAAACCTTCAGGCTGTATCATATACACCTGCTCCTCTAAATCTCCATTCGGAAAAGCGGTTTTAACATCCATCTACCAAATCTCTAAGTCC
Organism: Phoenix dactylifera; assembly: GCF_009389715.1. Lineage (NCBI taxonomy): Eukaryota > Viridiplantae > Streptophyta > Magnoliopsida > Arecales > Arecaceae > Phoenix > Phoenix dactylifera. The sequence goes on from NW_024069124.1 coordinate 58,128, forward strand.
AGATGTGCAGCTATCGCAAGCATGATCCGAATGGATTTCAGCATTGCCATAGGAGAAAATGTCTCGTCATAGTCTATGCCATAACATTAGCAAAATTTCTTGGCAACCAGACGGGCTTTGTAGGTTTCCATATTTTCGTCTGCGCTTCTCTTCCTCTTGAAGATCCATTTACACCCAATGGGTTTGATTCCTTCAGGTGGGTCAACCAATGTCCATACATCATTGACCTCAATGGACTCCATTTCGGATTTCATGGCATTAAACCATTTCTCAGAATCAAACCTTTGCATAGCATCCATGTAGGTGACGGAATTCTCTGTGTTCTCATCGAGACCAACAGGTTCGCCGTCCTGGACCAGAAAACCATAGTATCTGTCCGGCTGATGCGGTACTCTACCGGATCGTCTCACGGATGTCTCTATAATGGGTTCTGGATCTGATCTAATCAAATCCGATTTTTTAGTCTATACTGGTTCTTCTATACGTTGAACTTCCTTAAGTGCAACATCAGAGCTGTTAGCTCCTTCACCAAGGAACTCCTTCTTAAGGAAAACAGCCCTATTATAGACAAACAACTTTTGCGTATCAGTATTATAGAAGTAATACCCTAAGGTTTTTTTTGGATATCCGACAAAGGAACATTTATCAGACTTGGATTCCAGCTTATCTGCTTTCAAACGCTTGACATAGGCCTTACACCCCCAAACTCTTAGGTGAGTGATCACTGGCTTACGCCTAGTCCACATCTCATGTGGAGTTTTAATTACAGATTTACTAGGAATGTTATTTAAGATATAGCAGGCAGATTCTAGAGCATATCTCCAAAAGGATAAAGGCAGGCTAGCGAAACCCATCATGGACTGGACCATGTCTAACAGAGTCCTGCTCCTCCTTTCAGATACACCGTTATGTTGAGGTGTTCAAGGAGGGGTCCACTGAGACAGAATCCCATTCTCTTCCAGATAAGTCAAGAAATCACTGGAGAGATATTTCCCTCCTCGATCAGATCGAAGAATTTTAATATACTTTTCAGTTTGTTTCTCTACTTTATTACGGTATAATTTGAACATTTCAAAGGACTCGGACTTATGCCTCATAAGAAACACATGCCCGTACCTAGACAGGTCGTCTATAAATGTTATGAAATAGCTGTACCCTCCTCTGGCACTTGTACTCATAGGTCCACATACATCAGTATGTACGAGTCCTAGAATATCTATGGCTCTCTCACCTTTTCCAGTAAAGGATGATTTGGTCATTTTACGAAGAAGATAAGACTCACAAGTTCGAAATGATTCAAGATCATTAATATTCAAAATACCCAACTTGGCCAACTTGTTGATCCTGTTCTTGTTAATATGTCCTAGCCGGCAATGCCATAGGTAGGTATCAGAGACATTTTCTATCCTGAGTCGCTTACTTGATGTGTACATTACACTAACAGGATGTGATATTGTGTAAATGCCATTTATTAATTGTCCATCAACCATAATAACATCATTCACAATGATATTACAAGAATGATTCTTTATTGATATTTTATAACCGTTTTGGACTAAAAGCCCTACAGAAATGACGTTCATTAAGAACGACGGATAAAAAGTGACAGTCACTTAAGGCGATTACATGAGAATTGAAAACTAACTTAAGATCTCCCAATGCTAGAACTGGAACAGTCCTTCCATCTCCAACATTCAGGAACCTCACATTATCCTCAAATCTCCTATTGACATGTAGTCCCTGTAACAAATTGCAAATATTATAAGGACTTTCGGTATCCAATACCCAGGTCAATTTATCACATATGGAGAAATTATAAGGAGTTATCATATAAGTACCTTGCCCAGCAACTATCTGCTCATTTCTCCTGGGCCTGTTTGGATCAATGGTGGCTATATACGGAGGACAGTTCCTTTTCCAGTGTCCCGATTTCTGACAGTGGTAGCACACCTCCTTTCTAGGGTCAGCCCGCTTTCTTATCATCTGATAAGATGTCCCGACACTTAGCACCTTTCTCTTCCTTTTATTTTTATTTTTAATTTTATTTTTGTTTTTCCCTTTCCCAAAGGGACGACGTCCTGCCCCACCACCAACCACATTAACCGGCCCTTTCCTAAGCTGGTTATCCTTCTCAAAGTTCTGCAACAACCCCAAAAGACCATGGAAGTTGAGTACAGGCTTTGTCATTCTATAATGAGTGAGGAATGGTCGGTAGGAATCAGGCAGGGAATTCAAAATCGCGTCCTTTCCCAATTGTTCATGTAGGAAAAAGTCGAGTTTGCTCAGGCGCTCTATCAACTCGATCATGTACAGTACATGGTCCGTAACAGAGGCCCCTTCCTTGAGTTTGGCATTGAAGATACAGCAACTGGTACTATATCTTTTATCATCATCAAGGACGCCAAACGATTCATTCAACACTTGAATGATCTTGTTCGGCTGAGCACTCTCGAATCTCCGCGAGAATTCGTCGCTCATTGCCGCTAGCATAATACACCAGACAGTGATCCGATCACTCGTCCATTTCTGGTAAGCATCACGAACTGCTACCCGTGCATTAGCAGGAGGCAATTCAGGTGCCGGATCAGTAATTATATACATGGTCCTCTCGTGTTCCAGGACGATCTTAAGCTTTCTAAGCCAGATTGAAAAGTTGGGACCGGTCAACTTATTATTATCTAATAATGACCTAAGTGACAATTGAGTGGCCATTTCTGCAAAGAATGACAACAAAGCCTAATCAGTAAATGAATCAATATAATCAAGAAATTTGGATTTTAGTCCAAAGATCCTCCCACCATTTTGTACGAATCAATAGCCTCTACTTTAATCTGAAGAATTACTCCTAATTCTTTAGTGGGTACCGGAATCCACATAGACCACAGATGGGCCCAAGTGTGTCTCGGCTAACCCATCTATTTCTAAGGATAGGTTCATAACCAATTGTTTCACCAAACAACTCCCAGTAATATCCTTTTGCCACAGGCCACTTCAGCAGGTGTGTGTCACCTCCACTGAAAAACCTGGTCAGGTCCAACCATCAACTTGCTGCAATAAGTTCATCACATTAGTAGATGACCAAGCCCGAGTGTGGCTCGGCTCACCTAACCACCTATTTAATGGATGCAACCGATTCAACATTAATTGAGTGACAATCCCAATAGCCGATGAGCACCAGGCATGTATCGCCTCCAATGATCATAAACATATTGGACTCATTATCATTTCAACGCCATGGGAGGCTATGACACGGTCATCTTCCATTAACCGCACCATTTTTAAGAACTCGATAATTTAGAGGATTTTTATGAAACAAGAAAAGCTGACTAACCTTGATCCTCCCACTGACTTCTTCAAATCAGAGGTTAATAAGAACAGGTTTGAGTCAGTGCACCTAAATCGGTCCGACCGATTTCCTTATTTGGCATGGGTCAACAAGAGTTAATCAGAGATCTGATAAAAAAAGATTCACCTAGATGGCCAGGTAAGTGAAATCAGCGGAAGGATATGCCATTAACTTGACTGGACCGAAACCCAGCAAGTAGCTCCCAATTAAAAACCTACTGATAATAGTTGCCTTAGACACCAACTGGTTAATCAATTTCAATTCGATCAATATCAAAACTCAACGCTCAACTGCGGAGCCCAAATCAACATCCATTTGGTCTTATCAAGAGACATGGACTTGATCAACTACAGCTATTGCAAAGATCAAGAGTTACCTTGATCGAATCCAAAGTAAACATTTTAAATTAGATTTGACCAGTTATTGTTCCATATTTTGATTTTGACCATTGGGTCTAACCCAACCAGATTTGATTAGATAACCCATTACCCCCATGATTTATGCAATGTCTTAGATGTTTAAATCACATTTAAAATCTAGGATCTATATCAATACTTAATTCACAAATAAGTGTATTGCATTATTCATGTCTTATCTTGGTTTTGCATGCAATACAACTTTGAATCATTAAAACCCCTTTTAATGTTCAAGTTAATTGGTTTCCACATGCATACAAACATGTCTATTCATCATATGAATAACATCATAAAATAATATAATCAGTTTACATCATATGTAAAAGATCACATTTTGCATAGATATTTGATATCACAAAGAACTTGAACAGCTCTAATACCACTGATAGTATGCATGCAGAGGGCTAAGCATTAATTTCAGAAAATTTAATGCGGAAAGAATGGGTTAAATATTTTAACCTAAAACATGCTTGATATTTTAGATATTTTTGACTCTGGTACCAGTCAAATACAGTCTTCAACTGCACATCACAAGTGGCACGGGCTCAGTCCCAATAAATAGGGTGACACCCGCGTGTGCCTATCAAAGCACTCATCATATGAGCTCCTGGGTGGAGAGCCACGCTTCGTCACACGATCACGTGAGAGTTCCCAGAAATCGGATAGTCTCCACTAATCCTTTGCTTTGACACCAAATATCACAAAGCCCTCAGATTTCGAGGATTGTGTGATTCAAATAAATATGCATAAATCACAACTTCTTGTGATTTGAAGATTGAGATCATATCTCAACCGTAAAAGAGATCAGGTCTCTTACCTTTAGAAGGGGGTTCCTTCAAAGATGCTTTGCAGCTGCACAAGCGTCCGGCCTCGATTACTCGTCCACGCGAAGCTCTGGAATGATCAGCTTCCCAGGGAGTGCTGGCTCGCAGGGAGGCAGAAGGTTGGCTGAAAGAGAGAAGAAGGAAGAAGATGGACCTTCACAGCTCAAGAACTCCTTCTTGGGCTTTCACCTTTAGAGCTACTCTCTCCTCTCACTCTCTTTCTGTGGTGCTCTTTTTTTGTGTGTTGAGAAGAAGAAAGAGAGGTGGCCTACTTGTTGCCCAGTAGATACAACCCAAGAGGGGGGTGAATTGGGTGTTTTAAAAACTTTTTGTCTGATTAAAAGAAAACACACAAGTGTATGTGCAAAAGTGAAACTAAAGTTGTAACCATAGTCAATTGCAAACACAAAAGTTTATAGTGGTTCGGAGCTTCCACTGCTCCTACATCTACTCCCCAAACACCTTTGGGAATTTCCACTATAATCAGCGATTACAGTCCGGTAGTTTTGCGAGTGCACTACCCAACTCGTTGTTTTACCCCGGGCTAACAACGAACCCTACAATCCGGTAGTTTTTCGAGTGAACTACCCAACTCGTTGTTTTACCCCGGGCTAACAACGAACCCTACAATCCGGTAGTTTTTCGAGTGAACTACCCAACTCGTTGTTTTACCCCGGGCTAACAACGAACCCTACAATCCCCCAATTTTAACTTAGGCTTGGGACGCCTATCCCTTGTTCCAAGTCTCTTGACTGAAACAAGCTCAATATTCAAACGTTTTACAAAGATTTAAAAGCTCTTATGAAAGCAAATATAGCAATGAGAAACAATAAAATCGGAAGAACCCTTTTTACCGTTGGAAGCTTGGATGATGGTGGTTCTTCCGATGTGGATCAAGTTGGCTTGAATGCGAGCTTTGATTGCCAAGTGGGAGTGAGTAGATGAGCACGAAATCAGATGGAAAAGCTTGAATGCACTTGATTTCTCCTCTTGAAAGCACTAACTCCCTTGAACCTCTTTCTCTTTCTTCTCTCTTGAATGATCTTGTGTTTGGTTGGTGAGAAGTTGTTGAGAAGCACTTAAGAGGTCCCTTTTATAGCCCAAAAAGCAAATATAGCCGTTAGACACAAAGATATGACCGTTTGAAATTCAAATCTACCTGAAAAAATTGTCAGTCGCGTCCCAGGCGCTCCGGGGACGTCTCCGCTTCAACGCGAGACGTCTCGGCTGTATAAAATTTCTTTTGACGTTGTTTGGAGTCGACTCGGCGCTTTACGGGGACGTCTCTGAAGAAGAGCAGCTTTTTGCATGGGGACGACTCCGCAACGTCGGGGACGACTCCGTAGTTTTATCACCAAAAAACAAGTCCTCTGGAATCCCCTGAGAGAGTCGACTCCGCGCTTTCTGGGGACGTCTCGGAAAGTTTGCTTTTTATGCGTGGGGACGACTCCGCGTCCTTCGGAGACGACTCGCGCGCATCCCTTAAAATTGGTCTTTCTGCCGCCTCTGAGAGAGTCGACTCCGCAAAGTCGGGAGTCGACTCCGATCCTGCGAGACGCCTCGCCAGGTGCCGGGGACGTCTCCAGACGTGCCAATTTTTTCTGTTCGTGCCAGAGACGTCTCTGTGACAAACCGGAGACGTCTCGGCTGTCCCTGATCTGTTTTATTCATCTCAAAATTCTTCAATAAATCTTTGAAAAATATGAGAACTTGCCTAGACATTTCTTAACAATATTCTTAATTAAACACCTGAAATCCTCAAATAAATTGTTAAGATAAAGGGAATTATACTCTAGTGTTTTGTGTTCATCAAAATCCATTAGGGGGTCAACAATCTCCCCCTTTTTGATGATGACAAAACACTGAGTATATGCAAAATTCGAAATTTAAACATATACACAGTATTTGATCAGATGTTCAAGTATTGTGTTTTGGTTAGAGCTAGTTACAATGTGCATAATTCAAAATAGTCAACTTTCAGTTCTATCCTTATGCATAAGTATTGATCTTAGTAGCTCTTGAGCAATTTTAGCATATCAACTGAATTTGAATCAAGTTAAGATGTAAATTAATGAAATATTGATGCTAACAACAATTAAAAACCAAATACTTTTGACTCCCCCTTTCTTTTCCAGAAGGACAATTGTCTTAAAGCCAATATTCTTCAATTTTATCTTTTCATTTTGTTGATTCTAATTAAAATTTCAAGTATGAGTTTAAATTTTGCATTTTGCATTCCATATTGGTTCTACTCCCCCTTTTTGACAAAACTTGGAGTAAATGCAACACATAAAGCATTATGAGCATATACTCAGATATTTCTCCCCCTTTTTGACAACATCAAAAAGATAGTGAAACATTAAGCACAAAGATAAGAATGCTCAAGGCAATAATGTTAGAAAAAGATAAATGAGCATAGATCAGAGCCATTTCGGATAATTTCAGAGCAAATTATGATGAGAGCACATCTAATGTGATTCCAAGGATAGTTTTCAACTCAAGTGTAGATGGAATCTTTCTTAAGTTAATTCAAGAAGTACCACAAATGATATTCAAGGAAAGCACGAATGGAAATCTAACCTCTCTTCAATAATAAGTATGAAAGCTTGTTCATTTAAGATCTTTTGCCCAATATATTAAGTATTTTATCAACATGAGAGCAATTTAATTAATTTTTAGAGTATAAGATCAAAACTTATATACTTAAAAAACATATCATCATGTTGGATCATTAATTCTTAATGACTTCAAAGTTCTTTTATGCATAAGATATATTATCCAATTAACAAGCCTCAAGGTGTATCATAAAGATTTTCAGATTTAAATTTCAGATGATACATATTGGAGAGTATTAGGATCACTTTTCATTTAGTATTCTTTCTCTCTCCTTTAGTTATGGATTTATGCGATTAAGTTCCATAAGATCTCTCCTTCTGAGATTTTCTTTCTCCCCCTCAATTGATCATTCCATTTAAGAGTTTAGAATTTGAAGATAATGTTCAATAAAATTGTCAATCTCAAAACAAATATATTTTCTATAAGTTTCAGCTTATTTTCATAAGACTCAATGTTTGAGATAAGACAACCTTTATAGAACTCATCTCAAGGTATAAACTTATTATATAATTAAAGCAAGTCTTGCAATATAAGGAGGTTCATCAAAATCAATCCATAAAAATCAAGGTATGAGATACTGAATATCTAAAGCTCCCCCTCAAAAGATGCATTCTTCTTTAATCATTCTTTTTTTTATTGTTGAATTTCAGATTTAGTGATAAACGTGAATAAAACTGAAATTCTATGATATCGAGAATGTAGAGTAATCTAGTGTTATTCAAAATTTTATAGCAATTACTCTTTCTAATCCTTCAAGAACAAGTTATGCTTTTTCTTAATCTTAGAAAAAATGTATAGAAATATTAATCAGAAAATGATTCATTTGAAGCTCAGTTTCTTTCAAAAGCATTTACATTTTCTTTCTTTTAGAATCATTTGAGTGAGCTGAAATATTTCTAGCTTTAAGATCATTCACTCTATATATATTCTGATGGAAGTCTTTAAGAGTGTAGGAGAGAAAAATATATAGATGATCATTGAGGTATATATATTTATAGAACTCAAATTCTTAATCATAGTTTTTCAGCAATGTATACATGAAGCACAATAAATCTTTTAATATCAAAATAAAATCATATATTTAGAAATTTTTTGTTTGCAATCAAGATCATCGAAAGACACATCATTTGGACCAATATTAGTACACTTTAAAGATAAGAAATGATATGTTTCAGATGCGTATCGGGGCAAACAATCAAGGCATCAGAATTTTTCTATTTTTCTTAAACTGTAGTTTTTATCTAGAAATCATATTGAGTTTAAGCTTTTATACAAAATCAGATTCTGAATTTCATAAAGATTTTCAATAGAGGCTTTCAAAATCATAATTTGAGATATGTATCTTCCACATTGTAGCTCATCTTAAATCATTACTATTGAAAACACATATTTCAAACATATAAGAGCATATTCAGAATATTTGTATTTATGTTGAGTTTTGGTATGAATTAGAACATTATATACCAAGGTTAGGCAAGTTGAAAGATAAAACAAAATCAATTCATTTTGCCTAATTAGAGATATACTTCTCTTCTCCTTTTTACAAATTTATTCAACTTTCAGATTTTGACGATGATTGTGTATGACAAATCTGGAATTTCTTTTCAATATTATCAAACAAAAATTTTATGTAGTATTCCAAATATTCAATCAAATTGTCCAAGCATGGAGCATTACAAAATATTGAGAACTTATAATTCAAGACATCATGCCATATGCAAAATATATCATGTGTTAAGTCATGCATTAAAATATTAAGAAAAAGCATGTCAAGGATCAAAATCAATTCTTTTCAAATAAACTACCCCTATTTAAATATAATTTTACATTGATTTCATCCTTAAAATGTGTTTTCAAGTGATTAAAAATTTGACTTGATTCTTCTTATATACTTTCATTTAATTTGTCTTTCATTTTTACTTTCTTATGCTCTATACTCTATTTGCTCCCTATCCGGTGGAGTTGGAAGGGGCACGAGGTACTACACTAGCCTCCCTCTTGTGCCGTCCCTAATATACCCTACACCGAATAGTTGGGTCAAATAGTGCCGGGTACTACCACTAGCCTCCCCATTGGCACCATCCCTATGATGAGCAAATAATAGAAAGGTTAAAATATTTACTTCAAATTCTCTCTATTTAAGTATAATTCATTATGGATTTTATCCTTCCAAAAGAATACTCACACAAGTCTCACAAATGTGACGAATATATTATGCTTGTTTTTGTTTTCCTTAAGATTGGAGTATTTGCCTTTACTTAGATTTTACTTCTCTTGAATAATGTCCAATTTCTTTTCTTATCTCTCTCTCTTTTTGTTATTCTCAAGTAATTTACATGAAAGAGCAGAATAAAGAAATAATCTTATGTATCATATAGATGTATATCATGCAAACAACATTTTCATTATGCTCAAGGATTCATAGCTTCTCACAAGTTATTTTTAAATCAAAATTTTAAGCA